>NW_028261382.1:154125231-154140231 GCF_051295495.1 Thamnophis sirtalis | reverse complement strand
TTGTTATGTAACCCAGGCCCAGGCCTTAATGGCCCATTGACAAAGGGGGGGAGCAGGGGGGGCTGAGTTTCTGCCTCCCTTTGGGGAAAATATTCTGCCCTTTTAATATTTCCTAAAATATTTCAATTTTCTAGGGGAGAGGTGGGTGCTAACTTCCTACAATACATTTAAACAAACTTATTTTTAATTTTTTTTAAAAATGAAAACACTCATTGTTGGAAATGATAAATTACAGTGCTATTTGTATCTTGGAATACAGCAACTATAAACAAAAAAACAAGAAAAAATCTTTTAAAAAGATTCTTTTCTAAAGTTTTGGGCAGACCACAAAATCGGTTGGTGTGCTACAAATGAAGCAAGCCTTCTCTGCCTAGAATACGCCAGATCACAAGATTGCAGTACAAAATATTATAGTTTCCAAGAACACTCAAGAGAAAAAGTATCTTTTCACACATCTTCAGCATTCCACATAATACCTTAATCTGGGTTCCACCACAAAAGCGCGTAGGACAAAATCGCGCTCGACAAAAGCGCGCTGTGACGTCATCACAGCGCGACGAAAAAGATCGAAAAAATGTAAAAATAAAGCTAAAACCTTCCCCTAACCCCCCCAAACCTAACCCTAACCCTAACCCTAACCCTAACTCTTAACCTAACCCTAAACCTAACCCTAAACCTAACCGTTAAAGTAACGAAAAACGTAACGCTAACCCTTATCCTAACCCTAACGCTAACGCTAACGCTCTAAAGCTAACCCTAACCCTTAACCTAACCCTAACCCTAACCCTAAGCCTAACCCTTACCTTTATGTGAATCGGCTTGCTTTAATTTAATTTTTATTAATTTTTATTTGAATTTTTCGATCTTTTTCGTCGCGCTGTGATGACGTCAAAGGCGCGATTTTGTCGATCGCGCTTTTGCCGTCCGCGCTTTTGACGGGTCACGTTAATCTGTACAGAAAAACAAAGACATGCACACAGAGATAGATAAGAAAAAGCTAGTGTAATTCCTGGCTATATTTTTTACCTATTTTGTCAGAAATAGAAGATTTTTTAATAGATGTTTAATTATTGGGGCACCTCCCAGTTCTTAAAAATTCCATTATATTAATTTTGAGGCTGATAAATGGAAAACTTTGTCTGCAGTTTCCTTGAATGCTGCCCTTAGTTTTAAAAAAGAGCTGAATTTTTATGCCAGCAGATGAAGGGATAATCTGCAATGGGAATACGAATTTTCTGTCTGACCTATAGCTTGTATGAGGTGATATGTATTTTGCCTGAGATTAGGAAGCAAGCCCCCCCCCCCTATATTCACATTATTTCTTCTCGATGTATTCACTCTTTCTTCATTCATATATTTGTTTTCTCTGTACATTATGATCAAACAACCTTCTTTCATACTGCTCATTCTTGTATTCAGTGCACATTATTCAGTATCCAATTGTACTTGACCCAATCTCTTGCTTTACCATAATACTCCTGCCATATCTGACGCCTGTTGCCAATACACAGCTGCTTTGACATTCAATTCTTGTAACAGCTCACTGTCTTTCTAACAACATTGGCACACCTTTACATTTCTACATATCCATTTCCTAACTTTAGTGAATTATTATATAATTTACAATTGTTCATTCAATTTTCTCTATCAAATAAAACTGCTTTGATATTTGTTATATTAATCTTGAATTAATACTCCTTGGTACATCATAGAATTTAATGTATGCTGCAAATTTTTCATTTTCTCAGCCAAAAATTCAGTATTATCTGCTTACAAAGATAGCTATTCCAGTCTTCATGACAAAGTTACAATCTTCCAATGGATAAGCACTGCCATATGCTAGATTTTACAATACAGGATCATCCAGATGTATGGACTTCAGTGCCCAAAGTTCCAAAATCAGCATTGTTTTTAGACAATTCTGAAAAATGAAGTCCATGTAGCTATAGAGAATTAAGCTTGCAAAGCTACCATATTAATAATACAAATTATTAATGCACAGCGTTATTAACCTGTAGATGGAATAGTATAAGCTATAGTGGGCTGATTGACCAAGGGCAGCACAATAATTTGCAAATGGTACTTCCTGGTGTTATTGCACATAGCTGCCATTTAATTAACACCCTGTTGGAACACAGGACAGAGAAATCCAACACTCTTCTCCTTTGAAATAATCACATCTACTAAGTAATTATGCATTGAGGCCTATGATGCATTTATTTCGAATTTAATTAAACTTGAAATGACATTCTTATCTAGACCTGAATTCTACCTATTGAAATTGAATGTATTAATAGCAAAAAGCTTAAACAGCAGGGCAGACAATCTAATTGCCAGATCACATCATATGAAAAAATGATGGAGAGGAACATTAATATAAAAATTTGAGGATGGCTTTGTTCCCATTGACTTTAGCTGGGCCAAACACATCATGTGCTGTTTTCTGATGACATTAATCAATCTGTAAATTTCATTGAATATATCATTTTGAGTCAAACTGGTTGAAATATTTCTTAGCCACCTTTCATTGACATGCTAATCCATCCTCTTTTTATTATTTTCTAAGTAACAAAGAATTGCATGGGTGACCAATCATGCATAAATCTATTTATGATGAAGCAGGGTTTGGATATACATTTTGAAGGGTCTTTTTTTAAAATCACTATTATTATACCACAAGATGGCCCCCTAACTACAAGTATACAATCTAAAATGAATTCTACAGCTGTTTGGAAACATACCAACGATTATTCATTCTAATACCATAAATGCAAAATGTTATCATTATTGCAATTTTTACCAATGACAACTTTAATATTTGTAACACATTTCTTTATTTAGAGTGTACTATACAGCAATGAACTGAGAATATACTAAATATTTGACAGATTTCCCCCCCCATTACCAATCTCAGTTGCTGCAATTTTTTTCCTGAATAGATTTTTCCAGTCCACATATGCATATATAAATTCATTCATATATCACTCCAACTATTTATAGTACTTTTTTCACAGTTTAATGGTAAATTCATTACTGTAAGACTGATTAATATCATCTAAGGATGGCACAGAATGTGTTTTGCTCAGCTAAAGTCAGTGGAAACAGTTCCGAATGCCAAGAACACTCAGGCAGCCTCTGAATCTGGACAACATGACTCTGGATGAACACCACACTGCAGTCGGGAGAAATTAACTGTTTGCTACCATCTGGTGGTCATCAGGTCAATAGTAGATAGTCCTTGGGAGAAAAAAAAGAGATTTAACAAAGCACCTAGACCAGAGGTCTTCAAACATGGCAACTTTAAAACTTGTGGACTTCAACTCTCAAAATTCTCCAGTCAGCAGAGCTGACTGGAGAGTTCTCAGAGTTGAAGTCCACAAGTTTTAAAGTTGCCAAGTTTGGGAACCCTGACCTAGTCATACGAGCACTTCCCCAACATACATTCTGTGGTAGTAGGAGGCAGCTTTTGTTGGCAGCAATTTCAGCTAGGAAAAACCACAAATGTCTTAGAGCGTTATACCTGCAAACATAAGGACAAAAATGTACCTGGTAAGGTTGCAGCTCTGGGGACAACAAAATTTAAGGTGACAGGCTAAATGGCTTCAGAGCAGGAAGATAGCACAGCAAAAGAAGTTGATAAGCCCAGGTTTCTTCCACAACACAGTACTTGCAATCTGCATTTAAAGGAGGAAGAAACTTACCATTTTCAATCCATCATGAGTAGGTTTGGATAACATAGAAGAGGTGAAAGCAAATGGAATGCCTATGAGTCAGGAACTAGTGAATTGCCATGACTTATTAACTGCTGTTATATGGATCAGCTAATGCACCTGACTAGCAACAATGCCACTTTGTGAACTGTATGACAAAGAGTTCAGGCAAACATTTTTGTAGTTTTTAGTTTAGACTGCCGAGGCAAACCAGAGGGAGTTGGCAGTAAAGGAAGCCAGCACAGCTATTGAATTATTTTCATTCCCAAACCAGGTACCTGTACCTTCTCCCCAAAAAGAAAAGAATGGAAACAAAGAGTAACTGAGAATCTAAAAAAGGTAAAGGTTCCCCTTGCACATATGTGCTAGTTGTTCCTGACTCTAGGGGGAGGTGCTCATCTCCATTTCAAAGCCGAAGAATCAGCACTGTCCGAAGACGTCTCTGTGGTCATGTGGCCGGCATGATTAAACGCTGAAGGCTCACGGAATGCTGTTTCCACCAAAGGTGGTTCCTATTTTTCTACTTGCATTTTTACCAGCTTTCAAACTGCTAGGTTGACAGAAGCTGGGACCAGTAATGGGAGCTCACTCCGTTATGTGGAATTAGGGAGCAAACAGCCGAACTGCTGACCTTTCTGATCGACAAGCTCAGCGGCTTAGCCACTGAGCCACCATGTCCCTAACTGAGCATCTAGAACAGCACAAGTACAGCAAAATAAGTTTGCATGCATCGAAGCTTGCTCCAAATAAACATCTAGCACAATTATTAAAAGATGCCAATATTATAATAGCAAATAGAAGCACCAGCTCACTGCAAGAAATAAACCAACTGATATTCAGTTATAACTTCAGCCATGCTGCCCATTTGGATGCAAAATCAGCAAATAAGAAAAAAAAGCCAATCAGTTCACCACCTAAATGGAGGATCAGGACTAGATAGATAAAAACTGCAAATCTGTTCTAAAATCTGACTAATTATAATAAATAACAGCCACCCCTTGGATAGTCCAATTGATCCTTGGGTTAATACAGACCACTTTGGGGGGCCCTCTCCTTTGGCCCTGAACAAATGTGATTATAGCCCGACGTAGCAAACTTCCAATTTTTAAATGCATCAATACTGTTAGGTTTGAACTTCAGTACAAATTAATCTCTTCATAACAAACTGACTTCTTGGAACAATGCTTTCTTTTCAGGACCCACTTGCGTTTTAGAAGCATTTTATCCTCTTAATTTGCCAATAAATGCCCCACCTACTGGCAGTTTTCATTATGCCTTTCAAATCTGATGTGCTTGTCTTTCTTTCATCATTTTCCTGACAACGAAAACCAGATTTTCCTCTGAACAATGTCTGCATAATGCTGGGAACCTGTGCTGCAGCCACATGGAAGTGATCTGACTTCCATTGGAGGGAATTCATGCCACACTTCCAAATTCTTTGCTTAGCTTAACTATTTCATCTCCATTTCATGTACAGCATCTGCAATTGTCCTTTTCGTCCCTTTCACCCTTGTGAAAATATTCAGTAGTTTGAGTAAGCATTGTTTGAATTGATCTTCCTTTGTTCCTCAACTTTCTCAGCTCCATAAAAGGGATTCTCTGTAATGCAGACTCAGCATCATATCAGAAATTTTGAAGTCATTTGAATTAGCTCTGTATGAAGGTTTGTTGCTCTGCTGCTATTCCATGCCCTGTGATTCAGCCACTCAGATGGGCTTCTCCATGCTACATAACCAGAGGTGGTATTCAACAAGTTCTGACAGGTTCTGGAGAACTGCTAACGGAAATTTTGAGTAGTTCAGAGGTCTGGTAAATAGGCTGGCCCTGCCCACACTGCCTCCCAGCTTCCCAGCTGATCTTCTTTTGTTGCCCTGAACAGGAGCTGGAAAGCAGGTTAATGGGTTGGGGAGGGAATAGGGATTTTGCAGAATCCTTCCCCTGCCATGCCCACAAAACTACACCACGTCCTCAAAGCCACACTAACAAAGCCACGCCCACAAAGCCACGGCCACACAACTAGTAGTAAAAATTTTTGAATCCCACCACTGTACATAAGCATGACCATGGAGCTTCTATGACTATGACTGTTTTCTTCCATTCTTTATGATCAATACAAGCAAGAAAAAAAATTATAACATGCTTCCCCTCCCCCCCCAGCATTGTCAACCAGTATCAAAAATTTTATGGAATTCTTAACAAAAATTAAATTTAAAAATAAAAGCAATGAAATCAATATGCATCAGAATATATTTATTGAATATGAATTGAATAAAATCCTAACATTTACCTGAAACCCTGTGATCTAACTTTACAATAAGATTTAGACCAAAACAGCCCCACCATATACTGACTTCCCAAACTGCTATTTTCTAACCAACATCTAACCTTACTAATCATCATCAGTCTGCTTGTGTAAATAAGTAAGTATTCAAATACCTTCTTAAACATAACTCACCATGGGTGGAAGTGAAGAAGGGATGTAAAAGAATTCCATAAAAGGAATCTCAGGTTGTCACATATACATAAACAAGATGGAGCAATATGGGGAAAGAGAATTAAAACAAGTTCCTGTGCTGTTGATCAAATTATAGAGAAGAACTGACAGAAAATCAAGCATATTTCTTGTATGGTGATCATTTACTTGAAATGCATAGATTTCCATAATTGTTATAAACTCAGTTGGAGAAGAGGCAGAAGATAAACAGAGGCCAAACATCTCAAATACTCTTCTACTGCTCTTTATGAAGTAAGCAGTCAATGGCTTTTTCTCATATCTAAAAAAAAAATCATAGTTCTTGGATGGTGAGCAGTGAGTTAGTTTAATTTTGTAGGGGAATCTTGAAGGCTTTTGGGGGGGGACTTCACCACCTGATACATTGCAAAGCATATCCAAGGAACTTGCAACAACTACTATGAACATTGATTAATTGATAACAATAGCAAAAATATAGATAAGCCCTTGATTATAGCAGCATGAAAACTGACAGAGTTTTGAAAAAAAGAAAATTCAGAAATATTCCAGATTCATTTATAGATGCTTAGGAAACATGAGCTTGTGGTCTGGAAAGCTTCTCCCCATTTTTCATGGCTATACAATTCAAAATACTTTGGCTGAAATGAGATCTATAACCGTTCAAATCCAATTTTATGACTTTTTGTTTTTGTCAATTAATTTCTCTTCCCACCAAAAAAGAGGGATAATAAGGGACTGGTAATAGCTGTAAATATCAGATCAGATCAATATTAGCATTCTTGCTCTGAAAACTGTAGTTAAAGAATGACTCTAAAATGCCTCTCAAATATTTTACATTCAGTCAAAGCGTCTATTAACATGTTTCTTCTGTTTCAGGAAAAACCCTGTTTTAAGACATCCCAGTTATTTGGAACAGTTTAGCAATGACAAATACATTTCTCAGGAATGAATAGAAGTGCTAAACCTCTTATATAAAAATTTGTCAGTCACCCACAATGGAATTTTATCTGCTTCAGTTTTTACTTCTCAAATAAATATAAATCAGCACCGCATTCTGACTCCTGAAATTCTTTGTTTTGTTTCTATGAAATGAAATCACGTGGCACCCAGCTGAAGGGCCTACAGTAAATGCTTTAACTAGAGGCAGACTAATAGCAGCTGGATAATTTCCAAGCCTTTCCAAGCCTTTCCAAGCTTGGAAAGTAAGGGGGGGGAAATCCAGATGCTGTTTTTTTTTTCATAGGCCAAGAACAGCTACTTTTATAGCATGCACAAAAATATTTTAACAGGCAGAAACATTCCCTGGAATATACTACAGGTAGTCCTTTATTTATGACCACAACTGAGCCCTGAATTTCTGTTGCTAAGTGAGATATTTGTTAAATGAATTTTGCCCCATTTTACAACCTTTCTTGCTACAGTTCAGTTGCTTTGGCCTGAAGTAAGCTTCTTGTGCAACCATGTTGCCATACTGCCGCCTGACGCCAATTCAGAGGGCAAATCTCTGACCTACAAGGGACCTGTTGCACTTCCTCTGGGTCTGATGAGATGCTGCCCCTTCTTCACCACCCCGGGGATGCTGCCCCTTCTTCACCACCCCGGGGAGATTCCGATCCAAAAAAGATCTCGGCATTGGTTTGTCAGACAGAGTTCACATGAGGCTCTTCAGAGCTCACCCCCCCCCCACGTCTGTCCAGCTGAAGAACCTCCGGTTGACTCAATCACTGCAGTTGTTAAGTTAGTAACCCAGTTGTTAAGTGAATCTGGTACCCCACTGACTTGTCAGAGAGTCGCAAAAGATGATCACATGACTCCAGGGACATTGCAACTATCATAAATACTGCCAAGTACCCAAAATTTGACCATGTGAACATGGGGATGCTGCAATGGTTGTAAGTGTAAAAAAACAGTCGTAAGTCATTTTTTTTCAGTGCCTTTGTAACTCTGAACAATCATTAAATTAAGGAGTAGCTGTACTAGTGGGCTGATGCTTAGAAACGCACAGACTGAGGAGTGCTTTGGGAAATGGGCATGGCTAAGGTGAGAATAGGACAGGTTTACAGTCTTTTTGATATTTTTCTCTCTTAAAATTTCCCAGATAAGAAAAAGTGGGCCAAAATTATGCTGATGAAATGTGCAAGTAAAATAACTGAACTAGATGTAAAATAACTGAACACAATGTTTAGTTTTAAAAAAATCATCTGTAGTGGTGGGATTCAATTTTTTTTACTACCGGTTCTGTGGGTGTGGCTTTGTGTATGTGGCAGGGGAAGGATACTGCAAAATCTGCATTCCCTCCTCACTCTTAAAATTTCTACTACCGGTTCTCCAGAACCTGTCAGAAATGGCTGAATACCACCTCTGGTCTGTAGGGAATTTAAGGCTATGAATGAGTTCAGTTTATCTTGTACTTGTCATTACCTTTAATTTTGGAAAAAGAGAAAGAAAAATGTATTGCTAGACTCTGGTCACTTTAGTGGCAGGAAGTCCTGGGGGTTGTGAATAAGATATTGAATGGGGATTATATTGACTTAGAATTTTATAAACATCAGGATAAAAAACTGTACACAGTATGGAAATACAAACACACGCACACACGTTGGTGGGGTTATCTAGGTTACAGAAAAATGAGTAGATTATGGAGATTGCATTTTTAAAAATTAGCCATGTCTTACACACATTTTTGTGAAAATGACTTATATGGCCTGACTTTTGAATTATAAATCAATTTTCATTAATGAAAGCATCCTTATATTCTAATGGTAATTTTCAGAAAGTGATCCTAGGATCCACACTGTTAAGTATATCTCCTTTTGGAGACTAGAGTTGAGTAGCAGAAGGTAGCAAGGAATGTGCTGTTGAATAGTCACACTATCAATCACAGCCGCCAAAGTTAAAACAAGAATAACTTTACTTGCATTAACAAAAATAAAGTAGGATAAACATTCTCCAAAACAAGCGATAAGTAGTCTTGAATTATATACACAGTCTATGATACAACACTTTGGTTTACAGATGCTCAACTCATGATTCACCATGTAGACAGGTAACTAACATACAGAGTAGCCACCATCCAATATACAGTATTCAACTCCAATAACAAACACGGAGAACCTACAGGAATAACCAGGAACAAACAGTAGTAGTTCCTACTCCCTCTTATGGCTGATTAAAGCAACAGCATCCAATCACATCTCACTTGAACATTTAAAGTGACAGATACATTATTTCAATCATGGCTTATATGTATGTATGTATGTATGTATGTATGTATGTATGTATGTGTGTGTGTGTGTGTATGTATATATACACACACACACACATATATATATACATATGTATACATATGTATACATATGTATGTGTATATATGTGTATATATGTGTATATATATGTATATATGTGTATATATATATGTATGTATATGTATGTATATGTATGTATATGTATGTATATGTATGTATATGTATGTATATGTATGTATATGTATGTATATGTATGTATATGTATGTATATGTATGTATATGTATGTATATGTATGTATATGTATGTATATGTATGTATATGTATGTATATGTATGTATATGTATGTATATGTATGTATATGTATGTATTTAAAGTCACAACCCCTGGTATATTTCTGCTGATAAATAAATAAAGGGAGACTAGTATAGATCTATTTCAAGCTATTTAGCTCTCATCAGCTAGCTAGAGGCAATAGAGCACAGGTTCGATTCCCAGCAAGGGTATGGCTAGCTGATGAGAGCAAATATAACAAATGTAACAAAAAGGCAACAGTAAAAAATATTGGGTTTCTGTCTGGATGGTCTCTTGTGATGAGCCGAAGGACAGAGAATGGAAGTGTGATCTTCCTCCCATATTTTTGGGCATACCAGGGGTTGTGACTTTAAATATATACCTTTCACCCTGGCCTGGCTGATAAGGAGTCGAGCTCTGTAGCTCAATGGTTAACACATCTGCCTAAGAGGCAATAGAGCACAGGTTCGATTCCCAGCAAGGGTATGGCTAGCTGATGAGAGCTAAATAGCTTGAAATAGATCTATACTAGTCTCCCTTTATTTATTTATCAGCACAAATATAACAAATGTATATGTGTGTATATATATATATTTAAAGTCACAACCCCTGGTATGCCTAAATATGGGAGGAAGTTCACTACTTCCATTATTTATCAGCACAAATGTAACACACACACACACACACACACACACACACACACACACACATATATATATATATATATATTGCCAATCCAAGACTAGGATTACATCCCTAACACATACCTTTATCTTTGCAGTTGCCATATTTTGTGGATTTTTAAGGTTAGAATTGTTTCTCAGACAGTGGAGTATAAATGCACTTTCTGAAAGCTGATGAGAGAGAGAGAGAGAGAGAGACAGACAGACAGACAGACAGACATTTTTAGAAAATCTGGACATGTTAAAATGGTTCATCCAAACTATCCTTTGGTTGGGTAGACACAGCAACTGCCAACATCTGCATTTCAGACCCATGTTGTTTGGAGAGTATCTGCTCAGTGGAAGGTTGCTCTAAATATTCCCATGGAAAAACTTTTTGCTGCAGTCAAAAATCTCTGAAGGAATCTCTGTGTGCAGAAAGGTTCAGATATCTAGCCTCTAGTTTTATTCTGAGACCAAAGAAATAATCACAGTATAACTGAATGGATCCAGTTTAGTTCAGACACAAGGCAGATGAAGAGGAGGAAGTGTTGAGATGGACCATATGTTACAGATCACAGCTCCCCGCAGTTCTAGTTGTGTCTGCTGTCTGGATATGATTTGCAAGTTCTTAACTTTTGGAGTAATTATTCCCACCCTCGGTATCAGTGAATTTCCCAGCAGCACGCTTTGTAAGATACTTCAAAAGTATCTATAAAGGTCTTTTTTTGGATGGGGGAGCAAAATACACCCTCATATTTCCTGTCTTTCCAATTTTAGTGTGTAAGGTTAAAAAATAATATTTTTCACCACCAGCTGGTATCTCAAGTATTCTTGTAACTGTTTCAAATTTGATTATGTTTAGCCGGGATTTCAGTGTATGAGAAGGGGGGAAACGTTTCCCACTAACTAGGGTTTAGGTCACAAAGAAAAACCCTGTAAAAGATCACTTGGAAAGCCTCAGTAATTGCTTTGTTTCCAGTTTCGGTCTTTTTCCATAGCAGCCCATTGGTTCCTTTTCCATGAAATAGGTAACTTTTTTTGGGGCTAAACTCCACATCTACCTCCATGATTCTACTACTGAATGACACCCTTCTCTTTAGCTGGTCTTGTGTCTTGGGGTAGTGTCTCATGGATTCCTGTCAAGGATGGGTTCCTGCTGGCACTACTGCCAGTTTGCTCGTGTGCGCATATGCACTTGATGTGCGCTGCGTGTGCAGTGCAGTTAAAATTGTTCTGTGCATGCGCAGAACTGAAAAACAAGATGGTGGTGCCGACAGCACCAACTGGGGAACTGGTTCAGAGGTGTGGCAGGCCTGAGTCACTGCCGGTTCCAGTGACCCAGGCTGTCAAATCACTACTAGTTTGGCCAAACCAGTCTGAACAGGTAGGAACCCACCATTGGTTCTGTTCAGGGAAAACTTAGCTTCTTAGTTGCCAATAGCCTATATTGTCTTTATCCTTAGTCAAAGATTGGTTTGTTGGCATGGTCAACCTTGTCACAGCTGACATTAAATCAATGTGCATATATTGTGCTGCATTGCAAAGTAAAGTTTGATTTGTTATCCTCAAACACCTGCAATTATACACATTCCTAATGTAAGTACAATTGAATAAAATGGCCTTTGGGGCTACAGAATTTTATATCTATATAGTTACACACTAATTTACAACACAATCATATTCTTAGAATCAGGGAATGGCTGTTACTATATAGTTCTTCCAGATGAATGTATCCTTTTAATAATAAGAGATGGCATGTTGCATTCAGATAATGACTAGGTTTTACCATCAGAATAAGCAGTAAAGCAAGAATTGCAATCACTAGTACACATCTCTACTGAGGACTGATTCTTGACTGGAGATGGCGAAACTTTCTGTCCTTGCGTGCCGAAATTGTGTGCACGTGCAATTCAATGTGCCCCGCCCACCTGTCCATGCATGTGTGATCCCCTCAATGCATGCATGTTCAAACCCCCCATGCATGCACCCTCTGGAGGCTGAAAATATGCGCCATTTTTGGCACCAAGAGGCTTCAGGGAGGGCCTCCGGAGCCCGGGGGGGAGCATTTTTGCCCTCCCAGAGGCTCGAGGAAAGCCTCTGGAGCCTGGGCAGGGAAAAAAGCGAGACTTCTGGAAGTTCCAAACGTTCCGTTTTTGGCTTCCCAGGCTCCAGGAAAGCCTCTGGAAGGCAAAACCGGCCTCCTCCAGCCCCCCGGAGACCCTCCAGAATCCAGAAACAGTCCATTTCTGAAATTCTGGTAGGCCCAGAAGTTCCGTTTTTCACCCTCCCCAAGTTCCGGAGGCTTTCCTGGAGCCTGGGAAGGACAAAAATGCCTTCCCCTGGCCCTCAGGAGAGGTAAAAAATCAGTTGGCTGGCATGCGTATGCGTGCTAGAGCTGGCATAGGACAGTGGCTCACATGCTTGCAGAGTTGGCTTCGTGTGCCACCTGTGGCACAATTCTAAACAATTGTCTGTAGACTCTTACAGAAGATGCTTTCAGTATGTCTGATATTTTTTTAGATATTTGTATCACCATTTTCATATAGAACTCAAGGTGGTGAATATACTAATATTCTTTCTTCCTATTTTCGCCACCTCAACAATCCTAACCATTGACATTGTTTGAGTTGCTGTGTCTTGCTTGCTCTCTGAGGTCCAATGCAAACCACTAATTTATTGACAGTATTTCTTCTTTTAATGTCATGCTGTATTGAAAAACCTGATCAAGATTCAACATTATTTTCCTATTTTTATTACAGATAGGAACCTTGTTCATCTTGAGGAATTTAATTTTTAAGTTCAATTCTGATTGTCATAAATTTTCTTTAAAAATATTTGTGCTACTTTAATCAAAAAGTATATAGCTTTAATTTCTTATAAACAAGTGGAATAGATGTAAAGCATGGTAAGTCTAGACTTATAGAACCATGGGGAATTTGCTTCTCCAGTTGGCAAAACATAAATTATAGAACACAAGCTGGAGGCTATTCTATTTATCTATTTCACAATCAGCAATGGATTTTTCTTTAAGTACATTGTATGCTATTCCTTTTCTGGGCAAGTAATATAATGCAATGTGGAAAAGGAACAAGAAATAGTAAGCTGAAGAAATTATAGTCATGAGATGAAAGGGAGAAGAGAAAACTAGTTTATACCAACACCATTTGTTGTTCCTCATTATTCCTTATTTTCTATCCTTGCAAATGCCTTCACTTCTGTGCACAGCTCCATTGTCTGTTCTTTAAGCTTCTCATCCTTCTGTTTTAGAAGATTTCATTAACATCTAAACATATGTTTCTTTGTCTTCTTCTTTTCGTCAATCCATTCATTCTTCTTTCCTACATTCGTTGTGCTGTTCAATTTTCTTTCATTCTCTTAACATGCCCAAACCACCTCATAGTACATATTTCATATTGATCTCTCACTTTTGCATTCAATTCACATTCATTCATCATCAGTTTATTTTCACTGCATTGAAGTCACTTCTAAGATTCTTGAACATAACCCATTCCAGTGGTGGATTCAACCAATGTAACAACAGGTTCTCTGAGCGTGTGCCAATCGCACGCATTTGAAACAAACTTTACAATTTACCTTCTAGTGCAGCCCTGTTGAGTAAAACAACTGAGGTATGGCAATCCGCTCTGCGGTGCCTATCAGCTGGGCTTCAAAGAAAGGAAATATAGGTCATATTTCTATATCTATATTGATCGGCGGAGCCAACCGGTTCGCTCTCAGCTGGTCGTTGGAGTTACAGGTTCATCTGAACCAGTCCAAACCGGTAGAATCCCACCCCTGAACTACTACTACATTTAACAAAGAGAACAGAAGTATGATCTTATATCCAGCCATTTTGCTTCTTTCAATAAACATTTATTTTTGCAACACCATTTGCACAATGGTATCTTAAAATGTCTCCAGGTTTATCATCTTCATAAATATTCTAGCAAGGTACACAAATTTATCCATGTGCTCTGTTTTTTCACCATTTATGTATAATTATTTTCAATCTGGTCTTTTCCAAATGTATAGGAATAAATACTGTCTCTGTCAGCCAGTGTGGTCTGTTCTAATATTAGTCCAGCTTTTCTTGTATGTTCTAAAAAAATTATCCAATAAAACCTGGGTCCCCCCCCCGCCCCCCCCTAGTATGCAACCTGCAATTTTGTGGGCTATAACGATTTGCAGATTTGGAAAATGCCATTCATATTCTTGTAACTGCTAAAGCAATTTCCTATTTGGTAGGTCTTGGAACATTTCAAGATGTTTATAGATCAAAACAGAAAATGAAGCTCCCTCCCTGCGACAAGAAGAGCCTTGGCACAAGATGGGACTAATTTCCTCTGACTGCAAAGATTAAGGATACTTTTTTTTTTGGAAGACAAAGAAAATCTTTTTTGACAGATGAACTTTGCTGTGACACTGAGAGGGTGGGCTCTGGTCCCATTCATTTTCTCAGTAGATGTGATTTCCTCACAGTTATTTGTGGCAGGCAAGAACAGCCAAAAGAAAGATGCCAATTCTTGTTGGGAATTATTTTGATGGCTAGGTCAGTCCAAATTTCTTGGAAGGAAAACTGCCTCTTTACAAAGGAAAAATATCTCTCCCTGCCAGG
>NW_028261382.1:154055231-154122731 GCF_051295495.1 Thamnophis sirtalis | reverse complement strand
ACCTGTCATATTGAACAATGTTCTTATTTCTGGTGTTGAAATGTAGGCAGATATATTTAAAGCAGGTGACATGTTTGGAACAAATGCTGCCAATTCTGCATACACAAAAGTAAGGCACCAGTAGAATCCAGGAAGGAGAAAAAAGAGCAGGAAACCTTAATAAAAAACAAGTCAACTGATCCATATGATAACACAAGTTTTGGATTTCCTACTAACAAGTAGGAGTTAATGACAGTTTAATTCATCTGAATCCAGCTGCAAGCATCCCCTAGATAGGGAATATTTTACAAATATATCCACACATATACAAAAATGAAATTCAGGGAAGCATAGGCAACCATTGTAAGGGCAAAAGAGTGATAAAACACCGTGATGTTGTAAGGCAGACTGCCTTTCATGAAATCATGATGCAAGTACAAAAGGATTCAGCTTGTGTTGCGATATCCAGGCACACATGTTGTTATTTTGATATAATTTCATTATAGCTTGGAATGGATGCCATTGAAGGGAACTGCATGCACAGAACAATTTTTCTTGTAATGAATGCATAGCTCTGAAAAAATGACACACAAGCACCATGGGTGGCAACTTTCATGATGACTACCATCAAAAACCTCTCTACTGGAGAAAAGGAATACAAGCAGCAGGTAGATGCTTTCATGTAACAAGCATATTGGAAATGAATGTAAGAGCATGGCTATATGCACACAAAATTGTCACCTGCTGCCATCTGGAATGTCTAGCCAAGTTTCAAACTACAATTCTTACAAAAGTGTTTAGGGAACAAAAGTAAAGATTCCCGGCCCTCTATACATTTGGATCCATGCTCATGCTATTGTTTCTCTTCTCATCCAGTGTATTGTTACTATTGTAATACTATTGTACTATTAGTGTTGTACAATATTTTGAATTTGATTATTAAGGAATTGTCAAGACTCCGACTAATGAACCCAAGCAAATCAGAATGCTGCAACTTGGCTCCTTCTAAAAGGTCTTCTTTAATGAGTACATCAAAACCAAATCTAAACCTTTCCCATGGTTACAGTGTAATTAAACTAGGAAATAACCCCATCCCCAAGTGTCGCAGGTCATGTTGACCAATTAGGTTAATTGGCGGGCTCTTCAGGCACTCCCTCCACAACCTTTTTGGTTGCCAGTAGAGATTACCTTGGTTTTAATACGAAACTCTTTGTTGTGTCTAGTAATGCATTCCAACCATCCCCCCCCACCCCCGTTTCTCCTCTGTATGGCAACTGAGAAACAGAAAGATGGCTGCTGCCAGGTTCAGTTCAAAGTTGACAGGAATACTTTGAAACATATAGGAGTGCAAAATATAATTCCTGCCAGTGACTTGTTAAAACTATCCTATTTTTTTCTGGGATGATCCAGTTTTTGTCACACAATCCTGAAAAGAGAAGCACTTACTTTAATGAGTTTACATTTGCATATTAAAGCATGACTTCTGAAAATTACATTATATAAAGCTGCATGGCTAGCTACACCACTTTCCTATATGTTGAGAAATAGTGCTGCAGAGGCAAAGTAAAATTAAGTAAAAATATATATCTGATCAATTCTGTTCTCTGGAAGGCATGTTTACCCATAAATATCCAGTGCTGATGCAGAAATCAAGTTACTTATTTTTATCTTTGATTTTCTCCAAGCTTCTGTTTTGCTTTTCTTTTGAATGCCTGCCATGTTCTTCAAAGGGAAGCCCTGAGTATGAGAATGAATAAATAAAAATAGCCTTTCCTCCATTAACAGTGCAATTCTGTGCAATTTTCTTTTCAGACCTGATAGGGACCATAGCTTCCAATTCTCAGAATTACCAGCTTCCGAGCACTAAAAGAAAAGTAACAATAACTGCACTGACCTGTTGTTGTATATTCTATAGAGAAAAGGAAATACTATATTTTCATCACTACCAATACCCCAGTGGCAAAAAAGAAAGAAAGAAAGAAAGAAAGAAAGAAAGAAAGAAAGAAAGAAAGAAAGAAAGAAAGATGAAACTGTTTATATTTCTCTCTTTATGGCCTTAGTCCATGTTGAATACATTTGTTTGCAACTATTTTCCCCCAAACTCCTGTTGAGTCTGTTGGGTGGAAGGTTAAAACATGTTCACAGAATTAGGAAAACAGACTTTCTGCAAATTCCTCACAGATACACTCCTTCCCTCCTTCCTTCCTCTGTCCCTTAACTAGTTTTACTAGTTTCAGATAAATTGACTGAGCTATGAAGCAGAGTCAACCTCACGGGATCATAGAAGTTCAGGGACATTAGAACGTGTGTGTGTGTGTGTGTGTGTGTGTGTGTGTGTGTGAGAGAGAGAGAGAGAGAGAGAGAGAGAGAGAGAGAGATTGATTCTCCATTTCATTGGCTTTAAGTGGCACCAAGCTCCAAAATGACTGGATGGTTTACGGCAGTGGTAGTCAACCTTTTTCTACCTACCGCCCACTAATGGATCTTTCTTGATGGAAAAATTTCCTTACCGCCCACCAGTTTTTGCGCAAGTGCAGAATATTTTTTAGAAAGGAGAGTGTTTTTTTTTTAATGTACGTACATTTATCTTTTTTTGTGTTGCATTTGTGCTGATAAAGAAATAAAGGGAGACTAGTATAGATCTATTTCAAGCTATTTAGCTCTCATCAGCTAGCCATACCCTTACTGGGAATCGAACCTGGGCTGTGTTACATATTAGGCAGTTATATTAGCCACTAAGCCACAGGCTCTCTTCCTTTATCAGCTTTATCTTTATCTTTTTATTTCTACTTTATGCATGTTTATAATGTTTTTAACTTTATAAAGTTTAATTAGAAAACAATAAAGTAAATTGAAATTAGCTTTACTAGTGATTAATGAGATCTTTTGGGCTGATGCTGTGAGACTAAATATTTGATATCTGGTTCGATTTTTGTAAGGAACAAACGAAGGTCTCCTCTTTCGGTGATATTCAGACGGTTTCTCTGTTTGCTCATAATATGATTAACAGCACTAAAGCCTGATTCTACAAGATATGTGGTAGCTTCTGCCTGTCCCTGCTATCAGTTTCCATTTCTCCCCTTCCTCTTCACACGTGTTTGCTTGTTTGCGTGCACGCACTCTCCTACCTTTTCTTTCTCCTATTTTGCAACTGCTCTGCTCTGCTTCTGCCTGTCCCTGCTATCAGTTTCCACTCCTCCCCTTCCTCTTCACACGTGTTTGCTTGTTTGCGTCTCCTGCAGTCTCCTGCCTATAACTTTTCTTTCTCCTATTTTGTAACTGCTCTGCTCCGCTTCTTCCTGTCCCTGCTATTAGTTTCCACTCCTCCCCTTCCTCTTCCCACGTGTTTGCTTGTTTGAGTGCACGGGCACTTTGGTTTAGTGATGTGTGCGCTCGGGCCTGCCCACCTGCTCAAAAGGAGGTTTTAACCTCCGAAGTCCCTACCACCCACCTGGAATCCCGAAACGCCCACTAGTAGGTGGTAGGGACCAGGTTGACGACCCATGGTTTACAGTATCAAATGGTATAATACTATATAAATAACAAAGATGGCATCCAACGACTCAGTAGAAAACATGTACAAATCTCATTCAACAAAGGGGCTTCTGTGTTTCAGCTCATAATTCTATATCTCCAGAGAAAAAGCAGAAGACCCTGTTTATTAAGTTGAAATATATTCATCTATATTAGTAGATTTTGAATTGATTTTGAAATATACATCTGTGATAAAACCAGCCTTCATTCCTTCCCTCGACATTTGTGAAAGAAGTACAGACTCACACATCTGGAGGGACTGAACTCTACATATTTAATAGTGGAGTCTTGCCTCCTCCTGCCCCTAATGGCTCATCTATATTTTATAGGGTAGCTAAATATCATTAATATACACAACATGGTATATATTTCTTCTCCAATATTTCATTTATAAATCTTATTGTTAATGGAATTAGGAATATTCTAATCTAGTTGTAATTTCTCAACCTTGGCAATTTGCAGATGTGTGAATTCCAACTCCCAAAATTCCCTTGCTAGGTGGAGAATTCTGAGAGTTGGAATCCACACATCTGAAAGCTGCCGAACTTGAGAAACAGTTTTATATAGTTCTTACTGTAGAACCAATGTGCAACAGTTTTCTCTATCCCTTTCACTCTTCACTCAGATAGGGCAAACATATTTGCAGCTGGGAAGTGTAAGATTTTCCTCTGTTCCCTCTTCCACGAAAGACCTGCTTCATCAGACATGTTTTTAGGCTAGATAGGAAAAGCTAATTTCTAATGTGTGCCTACACAAGTCTGCAGTTGTGAAGCTTTGCAACACTTTTATTTCAAAACCTGCGCTCCTGTGCATTTACCTGGTTTATTTTTTAAAGAAAACATAAACATTCAATTTTTAAGTGCAGCACGATACTAAAGGCTTGTGTTTTATTTATAAACGCAAACGATAAAAAAACGTGGTGATTTTTCAAACTCCATCTCCTTCTTTTACTGTTCCCCTATCTACTAATGTAGGATGCTACATGACATTGTAAATTCAACAAACTCAAATATATTTTATACATGAATAAATTCATTTATTAATGCATCTGACAAAGTGAGTTGTCAGAACTCGCTTACAAGAACTGGTGCCTTTTAATAGTTTGTTAGGAAAGGTGCTGACAGGCTTGAGTTTTTTGCCATTATGGATTCACATGGCTCTCCTCCTACCTACATTATAAACAATTGATATTGGATTGTATATTTTTTTAAACATACTAGAGCAGGGGTTGGCAAACTTAAACACTCAAGGAGCCATTTGGACCTGTTTCCCACAGAAAAGAAAACACCGGGAGCCACAAAGGTCCTAACCAGAAGCCCCCTGTTCAATTCTGGAACTGACCGGAAGTTCAGTTCCCCCACCAGAGTCTCCTCCTAGCACACCATACTTTTTCCTCTACCTGCCATAACTGAAAGCCCTATTAATTGTGGAGACAACTGGAAAACCCTCCCCTTGCCATAGAGTTTTCTCCTGGCGCACTGTGCTTCTCTCTTCTGCCCCCACCAGAAGCTCCTCTCAAAACTGTGGTGCTGACCAGTGACGGAGCCGCAGCAGAGGGAGGAAAGAGCCACATGCTTCTCCAGAGCCGCAGTTTGCTGACTCCTGAACTAGAGCAATTGTGTGTGTGTGTGTGTGTGTGTGTGTGTGTGTGTGTGTGTGTGTGTGTGAAGAAAACTATCTCAAAGGACCTCAGTGCTAGTTCTGTTTAAGGGAATAAAGGAATCATCTGAAAGGTTATATTTGGTCAGCTTGAATTTCTTCCCTGGGAGAATTTATTTCTGAGGGAGTATTATGTGTATGGGTGGGGTAGTAGAAACTGTGGGGCTTGTTCCAAAAAGTCAAGATGGCGCCCATAACCCTATGAGCAGAACTCTGATCCTTTTTCATGTGCATTGGAAGCCTGGTGAATAAAAATCAGGCAAGGCTGCAGGTAGCAAGGCAAGAATTTCATAAATGGGTAGGACCAAATTCTCCTTTTTGTTAACTTTCTGGTTAATAGCAGTTTGGGTGTCTTCCAAAGGGGAAAAGAAGGAACAGGGCTTTTCCACCTCTGCATTTTTATGCTTTGGGTCTCAACCATGCTACCATCTTGAATTTACAACCAGTAGCTAAGTAAATATTCAAAGTTATGGCAGATCCTAAAAATGAACGTGGTACCCGTTTTTAAAATTCCAACATCTCACCCTTCTTCACATGACCCCATTTTTGGCATTTGGCAACCAGCTCACATGTTGTCACATGATTATGATTCAAAATGATTTTGCTAGACTGCTCTTTTATTTTCAGTTTCAGACCAAAACCACCCCATAGTGGGTTCATTTAATGATTGCAGTGTTTGCTTTACAACTGCGGTGTTTGCTTGATGATCACTTCAAAAAAAGAATGTAAAATTGGGGGCATTCACATAGTGGCCCACTTTACCATCAATAAGACTTACGACTGAGACTGTGGGCTTAATTATGGTTGCAAATTGAGGACTACCTGTAAACACGCTTGGTTTCCTTCATTAAAAACTTTCCTGGAAATTAGGGAAAGCTTATGAAATTCTGTTTCTAAACTATTCAAAAAGGAGTAGCAGGTTTTTCCATGGTTGCCTCTAACATGCTAGCTTTCCTGCTGAAGTCTGCCAAGATGTCTTCTCCAAAGTACCATCCAATAAAAGCGTGCTCAGACTCACAGTCCGATCCAGGTTCGGTCAATAAAGCTGCATTCAGGTGGAGGGGGAAGGGGAAGAGAGGAAGACTGTTTCTCTTTAGCACTCAACCACAAGAAAGACAATAGATAGCTTTGGCATTAAGCGCTGTGTGCCTTTGATACAAATTAAAGCTGTTCTCAGCAAAGGTCAATTCCCTTTAAGTATAACTTGGCAGGTACTTTGCAGGCATTTGATGCAACACCTACAAGGACTAAAGGACACGAAGTTAGAACTTGGATAATTAAGCCTTCAAGGAGTTTCTTCCTCTTCTTAGGTAGAAAAGCAATGCCTGCCTTGTGTCTCCAATAATTTCAAGCCCAGGTAGATCTATATTTTATATTCATTGCTACAACTTTACAAATCAAGATTGCCATGGGATGTAATAAAGAACCAGTTTAATAAAGTACATTATTCTCTTTTACATGAATTGTGAACAGAATCCATTTAGATAATAGCACTGCTTCAGGATGATTATAATTATATTAAGTGAAGACCACCAGGTTTTAAGATTTTGGTTCTTTAACTATCATCACTCATAGGCAATGAATAAAGGGCACATCACAATGATCTTGTACTATTACATTCTGTTATATAGGTCTCTGAATGTAATTTAGGCAATAAAAATGCACTTTTCTCATCAAAAGTGCACTCTGGGTTTATTTAGATCAAGTACATTTAGTATTTCTCTACTTTTTTCAATAGTGATTTTCAGATTGCAGGCCAAGTATCGTTAATAAGCAGTTTCTAGTTGCCTGAGTTCTTTCTTTATGATTATTTTTTAAACTAAACTTTTGATTGGGCAGACCATCAAACAAGCACTATTTCCAACAGAGGAATTTCCTTGATAAGTGTTCCAAAAATGCTCAGAGCTATGTTGGCATTCTTCAATAGCTGTTTGGGGGGCTTTGTCTTTTGGTTGGCATTTTGCTAACACTATGGCTGAAGGATTTGTTTTGTTTTTAAAAAACAACAACAGGAACAGAACCTGTTGAAAAAAAGCTGAAAAGTACTGCCTATTTATGGAATTGTTATAAATTCTTGCCTGACACCCTGCCTATTTTTACTTGCACTGTGCATCCAATACACTTGAAAAAGGAGCAGAGTTTTGTTCAGATGGTTGTGGACACCATATTGTCTTTTTGGACAACACCCCACAGATGCCCCTATCCCACAAATATAAATAATACAAGGAGCACTAGATTTGTCTCTTTAAGCTTCTGAAGAATGGGACTTAAATCTAAACAAACAAACAAACATTATTTTAAGTCACTGAAAGCTGAGATTCTGCACAGAGGTACCTTTAAGATAATGTAAATGTGATATCGTGATTTAGATAGTAGAGGCGTGGTGTGAAATTTAATATATACAGTACGTGTGCAGGCTATCAAGAATTATGTATTCAGGACACAAGATAGCAGTCAAGGGCACCAACCAGTTGGCAACATAGATCAGCATTCTGTCAACCAACTTCAGTGAGTTACACATACAGAATAGAAAAATAAACTGAGGTTCAAGACAATTGTTCTTATTTAGACATGGTTAGAACCATGTTGGAATAGCTCAGGTATGTATCCGTCAAATAATGCAGGCTCTTGCAATGTGAGAAGGCTCCATGTGAGTGGCTCCCAAAGAGTAACAAACCATGATATATTATACATGCAGAATCAGCTGTTTTGGACTGATTGTGAATGCTCTGAATTTTCCTCCCTCCTCTACTACACCCTCTCTTGTCTTTAATTGTTGTTCTGTCACTGATACTAAAATGTAGCTGCTATAAGGCCAAACTGGTTCGTTGTGGATTATAGACTCCTTTAGGGTGGACACTAATGCTAGCCCTGAACATTCATATTTTAAGCAGCTTTGGATAATAAGATAGGCGATATATATATTTAGTAATAAATTTAAAAAATTAAAAAATAGGGGGCGGAACACTGTGGTAAGCAAAGGAGCAAAAATGGAAAAGAGTTGTTTGTCTGCTTTAGAAAGCCAGTTGGGTTTAGTGGTTAAGCTACCAGGTTAGAAACCAGGAAACTGTGAGTTCTAGGCCTGCCTTGGGCATGAAAGCCAGCTGGGTGATTTTGGGCCAGGCACTCTCTCTCAACCCACATCAGGTTTGGGCAAAAAGCCTATCAGTCAATATATGTCACAATCATCAAATCAATACTCAGCTGATCTAAAAAAACGGAGAGAAAAAGAAGTGGTCCCTACCTACCTAAAACACTAGTAACAAAAAAAAAGGTTGATTTGCTATATCCACTGCTGTCAATCTGAATGATCAGTTGTTTTCTAAACCAGTTTTCTTAGTTTCAAGTCAACTAACACTATCAATTTCTGTAATTGGAGACCACAGAATAGGTTTGGGAGATTCGTGCATGCAAAGAATATGCTCTAATGCTGAGTCATAAATATAAAGAATCAAAGTTCTATTTAGTGTATGCTATATTGAATAGAACATTTGGAAACCTTTAGCTTTTCCTGAAGGCAAATGTGGGCCATAAAATGCTATATATTAAATGAGATTTTATAAAATATGTACTTATTTATTAAGCTGAAAATCCAGACAGGATAAACAAATGTTTACAATATAATACAATAAGCATTTCCAAGATTTAATAAAAATGATTGTCAGTCATTGTGCTTCACAAAAGATTTCTTTTTAATGAATAAATAATTTGATGAAATAAAAAATATTTACAATATAAACAAACGGGAAAAGCTTTGGATATAGTAATCTGATCCTCCTGTATTTTTTCCATTTTCTTAATGGATGTATATCAAATCACTTCTTCTGAAACAATACAAGTTGGACAGAAAATTGAAGTCAGCAAGATTAATGTGGTCTGTGGGCATAGCTTTTAGTTCAATTCAAGCTACGCGTGCTTTGTTTATTAGGAGCAAATACAATACAAATATAACTAAAATACAGTATCAAAATGCTAGGCAGCATTCTCCACAGAACAAAAATGTACACTAGTCTTTAACAATAACAAGGATCACTGGCAACAAAAAAAAATAGTACAACAGAAAGGTACAAACATTGTCATTAAGAATAGAATTGTGCTCTTGGATTGATCAGATGACTAGGCAGGTATAGTAGGCTCTTCGATGGGTTTGCATGATAGTGGTGTCCAGTCCCAGAGTGTGTTGGTGTGGGACTGTGGGACTGTGACTCAAGCAACAGCCATACTATAGGAAATGGGCAGTGCAAGCATTTTTGGAAAGACTCTCTTGGGCTCTTAAAAAGAGCCAATACAAAGCAATTAAAGTGTAACACTGAGAAGTTCTCATCTCATACACACAGATATCATGAAGCAACTCGCTTGGACTGTGCTAGTGAAACATTTTGCCTCAACGTTACTTGCAGTATCAGCCAGAATTCAAGTACTCCAAAGCCACTTCATAGCAGAATTTATATTGATCCTGAAGAGCCAAAACAAGAAAAGGGAAGAAGTTAGTTGTAGAGGGGAGTTAAAGAAAGTCAAGTTGTATAGTGAATTAATTACAAATATTTAATGAAAAAGTTTTCTGTGTAGATTTTTTAAAAATCTATTAGACAGGGCCACTGTGACCCTATCTGGAAAACATATGTGCGATGGTAATAAGATCATAGAGATATACAACGTTGTCTGCCATATGCAGAATACTTAGATTAAAAAGATGTGCCTTGTAAGAAATGAAAGAAAATAACAAATTCAGCATCACGTAAATACTTTGTTTCACTATATAAAGAGACTTTTTAGTAAACTGTCAAATGATGGCAGTGGAATTTCTTCATGACTAAAGGACAGACACAACTTCTTATAGTAATGATGAACAAAATAGACTGTATCCTGACATACTGAATTGTTATATAAGCTTGTGCATACTTGCACCTACATAAAACACCAATGGCCTTTCAGCCTTTCTACATTTCAAGTAGTTTCACAAAGTACAACACAAGGAAATAATTGCTCCTGGTCCTTTGTTTCTGAACTCTTTTAATCTTTCTGCAAGATAGAAGAACCATAATTAAATGCAATATGCTAAATGTCAAACTGAAATTCACAGTCTTGATAAATATTAGGAGATTAAGCTATTTATAAAATATATAATTTGAAAATCTGACACTTCATTTTACATGACTATTATTTCTGCCATACAAAGTCTGTTCTCCTTTTGGATTGCCCTGCCAGAAAAGAAAATTAATAAGGGTGTTCTGTTTAAAGTTGTTACATTTGCACAAAAAGTCTAACACACCTTGAACAAGACTCAAGAAATACTTTTATAAGTCAAGTGATTTCATTATCCCCTTTAGGAAACAACAGGCTTGCTTTTATGAACAGTACTCCACATAAATCACCAAAATGTCACTATGCTTTACGAGAACTGGTATAATTTTCTACTTAGTGGTACAGTTTAAAAAACTCCTACCAGAAGGTCCACCATATTTGGCTTATTATTCCTCAAAGTCTTCACAGCATGGAATACATCAACGGCCCTCTGGTGTTGTAGCATTTCACAAACAATACTGATTGCACAAAATGTCCCACTGCGGCCACCACCATTTCTGTAAGAAAAACAGCAAAATGACTTGATTATTTTTTAGATTTTGTTATTATAGTACCTAAGGATTTTTTTTTCACCTCCTAAAATAAGCTTATTTTATTCAATTATATACAACCAATGAGCGTTCATGTTGTCTAAATAGTCTATCCACAGACTGGATTTGCTGTATAATAATAAGCTAAGCAGAATAAATATTTATTGCTCGTGATGTTTCTAGCTATAATCTTTGGGAACTTAGAATTCTCATCTTCCCAAGATGAGAATTCTAGGCTTAAGGACAAAAATATTTTATCCAACTTTGTTAGGCTAAGTTACAAATTATATTAGGAATTGTGTTAACAATACAACTTTATTTAGAAGATTTAGAAAATTTATGAGCACCTAGAAATGAACAATTGATCACTTGAAGTGATATTGATCACTTGAAGCTAGCGTGGGTTTGTTAAAAACAGATCGTACCAGACAAAACTTACTGTCTAGGTGTCCCTTAGCATAAGAATTTTCAATTTCAATGATTGCACAGTGGTTTTTTTTCTCCTTCTGCTGCTAATGTATCTAAAAAGATTTTAGGTACATTAGCAGCAGAAGGAGCAAAAAGTGTGCAGATGGATTCAAAGTTGGCTGACTGACTGCATTCAGCATGTAATTCTCAATGTACTACGTCTACATGGAGGGAAGCATACGGTGGGGTGCCTCAAGGTTCTGTCTTGAGCCCAGTGCTCATCAACATCTTCATAAATTATCTGAGATGAGAGATAGATGGGGAACTTAAAATATTTGAGGTCAACAACAAGCTAGGGGAAATTGCCGACACTTTGTAAGATAGACTCAAAATTCAGAAGGATCTTGATAACTTGAACATTGGGCCCTATATCCATATCCTTAGATATATATTCATATCTATTTTTAAAATTGAATAGCACTCTCTCACCAGAGGGACAGATACCACAGCAACTATCTCCTGTTTACAATGCAGTCCTTTAACAGTGGCAAGAAGGTTCCACACCGATTTACACTCTTAATTCAGATCATTCTGAGGATGCAGATAAACCACCAAGTGGCTTCAACAACTCTCTGAAAGAGACCAATCTTCAGAGTGCTAATGGACAGATAACTGTGAAGAATATAAATCCTTCCATTCCCCACCAGTTTTATTTATACTAATAATTTATATTATAGATATTTGATTGGAGAAACTGTATCTATCCCAAGAATATCAGAACCCAAAGCAGTTTATTGCAAAAATGTGTTGCATGAGTTTAGATGCATGAATAAATTCAGCATTTATAATGCTTTATCTCTGGTTATTTTTAGTTTTCTAGAGATTCATCCCGTTCTAGAAACCCTGTTATTTCTACAGCTATTCTAATCAGCATCCTTTAGACGGCACTTCATTGAAATAATAAACCTTAATAATTACCAGAGTGCAGACTAGTTAGCTTGCAACTCTTTAAAGACAACATTCACAAATGGTTGATTTTCAAAGGAACTACAATATGGCACATCTGTCACATCCAGACAGCATGAAAAGAATGTTCCCTGCTGCCAAAATGCTGGATAATATTGTGCCATTCTTTCAGCATCTAATTAAACCAAAGTCATTTAAAAGGATTATGTTGGAGCTTTTTCCCCCCTTCCTATACTACCTCAAAGTCCCATGCACGTGTGCAAACACATGAGAGGTAGTACAACCATTTAATATCCTGAGTAATCAAGAGAGATAATATAAATTTGCATTTGAAAAAGACCTCCCAGATGTGCATCTCAAAGCATTAATGAGCTAAACCTCCCAAAATAAAATATTATAATTTTTATTCAACAGGTGAGAAAACTAGAAAACTGTGTGATAAAACTACTAGACCATGATCAGCGGAAAAGAGGGGTAATTTTAACAAAATCTAGGTAGTAGCTAATTTTAAATTTTTAAAAGAACCTTATAGTTTAGACAGAAAAACTATAGTCTGACTGTATCAGAGGTGATATTTAGCTGGCTCTTTCTGGTTCAGACGAACTGGTAGTAGTGGCTGCAGGAGGCTCCACCCACCCACCCCGATGTAATGCGGGAGCACTGCGCGTGCACAGAAAGCAGTGCGCATGCGCAGATGCAGTGTGTGGGCAAGTTCATATTTGCGAACCGGTAGGGAAGGTAAGTGAATCCCACCACTGGACTGTATATGAATGTGACAGAGAAAAAGATGGAGAAGCACAAAGAAAGTGAAGAAATACATAAATTAACATATTATGCTAAGCCACAGTTTGACCACTATTTACTGAATAATCCACAATTGGCTAGGTTCTCACAATTATTACCCTCAAAAATCAAATGGGTGAGTTAACAAAACATACCAAACAAAATTAGCATTCTGATTTATCTTATACTAAGGTTAGGAAGAAGTGAGGAAGGTTATAAAGAAGAGAGTTGAAATATTGCAGTTTAGCCATAGTCTGATTGTCATGGAAAATAGTTTTATAAGTGGTGGTCCAAACTACGTAATATATCAATACATAATTTCCCATTATGTACCTATTTTTTTTTGTAAGGCTCAATTCCTGGTGACTGCACAGGCAAACAAAAGTATTCTCTATCTTGATCTATCCTTAGCAGCAACAATAATTCTTCCAAGGAAATTCTTTTAATCTTGGCCCATCTTATCTTTCTTATTTATTATTTTCTTCTTCATTTCTCAGCAGGCCAAGTGTAGTCATTTTTTCTAGTCCTTCGTCCACTTCTATCACATCCCCAAAGTAGATGAATTTCTCCTTGCCCAAAAGATCGTTTTAACTTTAATAGTTCTGAACTTTGTTGTCACAGAAATGTCCTTATCCTATGTGAACTTGTCTGTTTGTCACAGCCTTTCTCCCTAAGATTGATGTCCCTTTTTATTCCACTAACATACTTTCGTCCTTTATTCTTAAGCCCAAGAAAAACCAAATTATCTATCACCTTCACTCATCTAAAGTTAATCAGATGTCAGCTAACCAATCTTGTCTGCATCTGACTGTTAACTGTGCTGATGTCCATTTAATGCTACCAAATGACACTGCAAGAACAAAAACTGATATTTTTTCCATCTGAAATTCCAATCCAAGCTATGGAAAGCTATGGAAAAAGCAATGTTCTATCATCATACAGAACATTGATTCTGTGATGCCTGTATGCTTCAGATTTTCCATTCAGTACAGTATTCCCCCCCCCTCTTATTTTTCACCAAGGATTATCAACCTATTGCTTGCCTGACCACTAGATGGTAGCAAAGAGAGCTTTTGGTTCATCTGGGCTGCCATCTACCATAATCTTTCTATCTTCCTTTAATCTCATTTGTGTCTATTAGAGCTCCTTCCTGATTACTTCTCAGCATTTCTAATTCCACTGAGGGTTTTTCTATTATTTTTCTGAATAGAGAACATTTCATTTTTTTATTGTTTTCCTCTTTTTGTTGACATTCTCAAATAAGGTATTTTTCTTTGTCCTTTCTTACTAGAACTAGAAGTCCTTATTCATGCTCTGAAAGCTCTTTGGATCTTCTCATCTTTGAAATTTTTAGATTGTTTTTACTTCAATTTCACAAAGTCTCATTTCTTTGTACAGCTCCTTAGACTCTCTAGTGCATAATTGATTCATTGTCTGAATCTGTTCCTTACATTGATCTTATATTCTTACTGCATACACCCCACATCAAATCTTGTTAACCCAGTCGGTTTCTTTCTCTCTTCTCTTTCCCTATATATTTGACATCAATAAATCATGGTCTCTTCCATCAGGCTCAATAGATCGCACTTCTCATTCTTCCATTTCCTATTATGTTGTCAGTTTGATTGCAGTGTTGTGCATCCAGTAATGTCCATATGTAGACTCTGTATTTATGTTGCTTGAAATGGATTTGACAATAAATAAAGAATTCTCTTTGCAAAAGTTTATTATATTATTTTCTTTGTGCTTACACTATGGCAATCCAAATTTTCCTGAATTCCAATTATTTATTACTGGAACTCTATCTTTATTCACCTCTCAGGGTTGATTTAATTGCTTTTTCTGTACTTTGCAGAAAACTGATATGATTCTAGTGGTCCCTTCCAATTTCATGATATCATGAGTTACCTTCCAGCCAATCCTTCTGAGGCTCCCTTCTCATGCAGTACAAATAATATACAATTTGCTGCAGCAGGAAGATGGGATGAAATAGTGGCAGAAATGTTATCCTCTTCCTTACAAAGGAGCACGATGAAATCCACCATTTTGCATCAAGCAATGTTAATAATGTTACCTCTGGGAAACATATAAAAAGAGCAGAAAGACTATAGTCCTCTCTGATTTAGTTCTCTGTGTGGCAGTATTCAGAATTTATTACCTGCATTGAACAATTATTGACAAACGGATTGTCTATGAGTTTGTTAAATTGCTCCAGGGCTGTAAATTAGGAACTCTTCAGTCTGAATATTACTTTTGCAATACTTTTACTAGGTGAGTTTGGGGCACACTATCTGCTCTCTAACTTCCCCCCTCCCCATCCTATAAGCCTCATCTGTACTACGGACAATTACAGCTTTAACTTTACAGAGTTGTAGTATTTGAATTAGATTAAAATCTAATTCAAATTATAAACTTCAGCTTCATAAGAGTCGCTGTTATTGATCACCTTAAGAGTTTTATTCACTTACAAGCAATGCACAACTGTACGGCCCTCTCCTCCATTATATTCTTCCTGCCACTTGTCCACTTGACGTATGAGTTTCAAAAAAGACCGTTTAGATACGGGTGTGTCTCTGTACATAGGCCATCCTAGGAACTGAAATTGCTGTACCATTCGGTAGCCATCCTGAGGCTGTGGGGACCCAACCAACAGGTGAAGAAAAAAAGACAGCGTTATTTATTCTGAGTTCAAATAATCTATGCCTTACAACCTTACACTGTTATAGAAGATTGTTCCTTACAATGTTCTAAAGAAATTTACATTTCAAAGTTATGACTTTGAAACTCAGATTTAAGATGATGATATTTTAAATAGCTGAAAATACAGATATGCTGAAGTGAAACAATGTACCAGCTGCAAGAGCCAAATATATGATTAATATTATAGCAATCACAAGTTGAAATTTGCAATATAATTCTAACAGTGTTGCTCTTTTAATATGCTTGTCATTGTCAAATTTCTGAAATAAACGTTCATTCTGATGACTTATTGTTAACATGCTAAATACAGACCAATTCGTTCAGAATAACTCTCCCTTCCTTGGCATCTTTGGAAAACTGTACTTATCTGTTGAAAATTTCTACTAATTTATAATAAAGGGAAGGAAAGAGAAAAAAAACATGTTTTTCAATTTCTCAATTCTATTGACAGACACTTGTCATTTGAAAAAAAGTCTTCAGGATTATTGATTTGTTTAGTCTGTAATTAATGTTCAAAAATGTTTAAAATATAAATGTATGTATCCTTAATTCTGGAAAATAAATAAATAACCAAGTAAAAGACCTGGCAAAGTTGCTTATTGAGTGTTCTTCATTCTTGTATGTTTTTATTAGGCAGTTTAACACTGATCAGATATAATCTAGAATTTCTAAATTTATCCAAATCCTGGCAATACTTTTGCTCCAACTGAAGCTTCTAGGCTGGTTCTAATTATAGAATATTACATAGTCTACATTATAGATTGAATATTTTATGAACAAAGTGGACTTTTTATATGGAATACTTCCATCAAATAATAAACATTAAAATAAATCAACCCAAACTATATTTCTATCCCTCATAAGAAAAATAAGCAAATAAGATCCTTACTCTTGATGCATTATAAATTCGGAATATTCGACTGATTATATCTTCTTCTAAATCAGCAGAAACAAACTCTACTTGAATAGGGCCATGTCGATGAACACCATTTTCAGGCCAATATTGTGGACATAACTGTAGAAGAAAGAGATTAATTCATGAGTAATTGTATTATTTAGGATGACTCTGTATACTCCAAGTGTTATTTTTTTATGTGCCCATATGAGCTCCACGGATCACAGAAAACTAAATTTACACAAAATGTCACGTCTTTTTAACTGTCTGAAAAATAAGATTATTTCCAAAGATAAAAGGCTATAATGCAATATATAAGTTTATATATTGATGGAACTTTGCAGTCCTTCAAGAAAAGACCAACATTTTAAAGGCCTATGAAGCGGTATATAAGTCTAACTGCTATTGCTATTAATTTTGCAATTATATCTTTTTAGAAAGAAAAATGCAGAAACAATTCTCAGCCTCTAAGAATATAATCTACTTTACTACATAGACTCCAGTGAAGTTTGTAGTACACGTCTTGTTTATACAAATATGAAATACATACATTGCAGGAGAAAACTTTTATAGAGGACACATATAATTTTACTTTTATTTATTTATTAACAGACTTGTTTTAACAACAATGGTTAGGTTATTTAGAAAACAAAAATATAAATAAATTGAATTGAATTATTAATAATTACAATTTCAGACCAAATGGAAAGAAGAACAATTATTTTCGAACAATTATTTTCAAATTATTTCTAAATGTCTGATGGAACAGAACTTTCAATTTCTTTTAAAAAAAGAACTGGGAAACACATGCAAGGAATTCTCTGTGGAAAATATTCTGCTGCTCTGGGATATCACAAAAAAAATTCCTTCCTTTGCTGGTTATCATGAGTGTGAAATACATCTGTTTTTCATTTCCCAGTCTTTAATTGTAACACTACTGGATATCACCAAACCTTAGTTGACTTCCATTTACATAAATATCTCCTTTTCCACTTTGACAATTTGTTCCAACAGTATACTGTGTAGTGTAGTAATCACAGGGGATCAAAGAGATACTCTGGACCATTTACATAGCAGGTAATATTATGTAGGCTGAGTCCCTCTTAATCCGTCCTGAATCTTCACTTTCCAATATTCCAGACATCAATTTAGAAATGGGCTCAGTCATACCGTTAAGGCCAAGCAAAGCAAAACAAAACCCAGAGAACTATTGAAGGATTGTATTTGGGGTTTAATTTATATCTTCCCTCTCTATTCATTTGGACATGCAAGGCTAGCCATCAATATAATGAATGCTACAAAAATAAAAATGGAAAGAAGTTACTTTAAAATCTTGCAAAGAAGTAACAATTAAAAACCTGATGAAAATTACATATTGTGGCTGATGCTCTGGAGTAAAAGAGAAGGTGCATTAACTGCATTTCCTGAGAGAAGGCACTCCCCACCCTGGGACTAACAGGAAAATGCCCTCTATTTCATGCTGGACAGACTGGGGATATTTTCAGACTGTAACACTTGAGGAAGTTTGCATCAGGAGATGTAGACCTTAGCCATTTTGGCCTTTAAATGTCAGTAACAACATCTTATATGCTGCCTAAGAAGCAATTAACAAGCATCACACGTCTTCTGGTATCAGCATAACATAATTCCAGTGTTTTACATTGAACAGAAATGTAATTGATGCATTTTTCACCCACTAAAATTTCTGGGTACTCTTCAAAGTCATTGCCATATGAAACGTATTGGAATAATCAAAACTGACTTGCTCAGATAGGAACAACTCTTTTCTTAATATGGAATATTTCTTGGCAAAATTTAGAATCCATGCACATGAAAGAAATCTTATAGTTTCTTGCACGTGCATGGTCTGCTAGTATCACAATACAGAAGTCTTACTGGTATTTTAAAACATAATGCAAACTATGGTATTCTATTTTCAAGCTAGTAATAGGAAGAAAATTGAAAAGCCATAAAATGTGGGAAAAGGAGCTTTCAGCTGCATGGAGAAAATTTGTAAAAATTATATTTGAAAATTAAAGTATTTGGATTTTAAACATTTTAATACTATGCAAACATTCTGAAAAGAATTGCTTGCATAATTTTACATGCAACTTCAATCATGTGTCTACTTGTTTGCCTCCTTTCTAGATTAAAGACTCCCAAATATTACAATCTTTCCTCACATGGAAACTGTTCTAGCTGCTTCATCATCTTAGCTGCCTTCCTTTGAACCTTCTCCAGCTCGACTGTATTCCTTTTGAGGTGTGGTGGTCAGAACTACAGACAATATATTATGATATTGGCATCTCTAGTTTCAATTCCATTTCTTATTATCTCTACATGCAATTAAGTCTTTTTAATAGTGTATACAAGCTATGTTGAGAAGTTCATTAAATTTACCCTTACTCCAAGATTATTTAGCTCTGATTCCATTAGTTTGTGTCAGTAGTCAAAATTTTTGGCTCCAATGTGCATCACTATATACTGCCTTACACTGGATCTGCCATTTTGACATCTACTCCCCTAAAAGAATCCTTTGGACAGACTCTTATTGTTTTTACCAATTTGAACAATTTACTGTCACCAGCAACATAGCTGTTGCACTAGTCACACCTGTTTCCAGGTGAATTATAAATATGTTAAAAAGTACTAGAAAGGAGTGTCTTTATTCTAGTCCTGTGCTGCTTTGCTTAATTCATGATTTGGCTGATGGATTAGAAAATGAGATTTTCACATTTTTGGATGACACAAAGCTAGGAGGTTAGCAAACACTTTGTGGGACTATCAAAATTCAAGAGGACACTGACAAGTTGAAACAATAGGCAGATATTAGTAAGATGATACAACAAATGTAAAGTCTTATATTTGAGTAGGAAAAACCAAAAGCATGAGAATAGAACAGGAAGAGGACATACTGAACAAAACTACATGTGAATTACAAGAATCCAGTCTCATAGTTGTTCATAAGATACATATGCACCAATAGTATTATGCATTGGCAAAAAAAGGTTATCCTTTGCTGTAGCAAAATAAGTAGAGTGTCAAGAAGAAGTTATTGTTCTTTTCTAATGCTGCATTAGAATCACACCTTACATATTGTATCCTGTTTTAGGCATCATGTTTTTGAAAGGATGTTGACAAACTAGAACATGTCCAGAAGAAAGTAATCAAAATGATAAGTGGCCTGGATGGAAAAATTACGAGGAAAGGTTGGAAGCACTGGGTATGTTTAAGGAAGACTACAGGGAGACCTGACAGCTGTTTTTAAAGGGCTGTCATGTAGAAGACAGGAAGGAATAGTTCAGAGTTATTTCACAAGACAAGGTAAGACATAACAAGTTTAAATACAAAGAAGTAGATTTTCTATGGACTTATTTTTTCCACTAAAGGTAAGAATCATTGAATAATGGTACAGACTATCCTGGGAGGGGCCAGCAGTTTTAAATTGAAGGCTTATAAACAGAGGCTTCATGGCCATCTGTTGAGAAGTCAGTAGCAGTGTAGCACTTTCCTGCAGAAAGTTAGACAAGGTGATTTTTCAAACCCTACATTCTAGGAATCTACCTAGCCAACTCAAAAAAGGTTTCAGTGTTGTGGCCCACATGGGATACCTTCCTTCGATTTGTACACCAGAGCTACTTTTCCCTGCCAAAGGCTGTAAACAATTATGAGCAAGGAGGGTTTGAAGTAACCAATCACACAAATAAACTGTGTGTTATTTTATGGAATTGTAATGGAAAGATAAAGGACAATCATTTCTTCAGAAGAAGTGTACTCAAACAACAACAAGGTAATATCTTGTGTATTTTTTTGTGTAAAAAAATATATTTGAATGAAATGTGTGTTTTCTTTTCCCACTTCACCCTATGTACCCTAATTAACATTTTGGAACAAACATTAGTGTAGGAAACCAGGTTTAGTTGCCAACAGACAGCAGGCCTCCAAAGTTTTAAAAGGTAACAAAGGAAGACCAATGGAAAGTTTAAAAGTTTCTCTGCTTTTGAATATTTAAAACATGGCTGAGAAGTCAAATGCACTTTTTAGTAGCAACTAAGCAGCTTGATCCTACAAGCCGTTCCTTGTTCACTCTGAAAATAACTCAACAACACCCAAGATCTTTTGCCTTTCATGCATTTCCCTGGAGACCAGTGATTGTGTTTGGGATACAAAAATATGCCTGAAATTTATAATTACTTGCAGAAGGGGTGTTACTTGTGAACTTTAAAACAATAATGACAACAATATTTCAAATGTTAAGAAAACTATTTTTCCTTATTTATGATAAATATAGCATATATTAGAGCAGATTCGGCTGTTAATGTTCTCCTCTTTAACCAAAACATTTCATTAAGCAGTACAATAAATAATTTAAGTCAGAAATTTTAGAAAAACTGGGCAGTTTTACTTTAGTATGGGCACCCATTTTTCAACTCCAGCAGTATTTGTAAGAGAGTTTCATCTTTCAGTTTCCAGGAACTGACTGACTACTTTTGATGTAGAGTTTGCTGCCACTTCAGCTGGAAAGAGACAGGAAGAACACAGCAAAATAACGCATGTAAGGCTCAAAGGAAGTGTGGTATTTCAGGAAGTCAAGCCAGCGCCATTTAGTCCTAAGTGCAGATGGCTATTGAGCAACACTGATGACAAGCCATTATCTATGTCACACTTTGTCTGGAGACATAATTGTCTCTTTCCCAGTAGCATAAGCTAGTGCATTTTCTTAAACTGACATCCAGCATCCCCAGGAAATGTCTCCATGAGGATATGCAATTAATGGCACTGCTCCTATTAAAGAAAAGGGCTGACAGTCAGCGATCCTTTTTTTTTCTGAAAGAAAGAAGCAATTATAAAGAGCAAGATTTCAGCATCACAAAAATAGATCTTGCATCTATGCGGCACAGTAAATAATTGTTGATTTGGACTAGTAAACCGAGGATTCATATTCCCACTCGAGAATAAAATTTTATAGCTACTCTACTAAGTGCTAGTCTACAAAATATTTCACGACTCCCAGTGCCTTTACTGTTGATAGTTGAACTTAAAAGGCAAAAGCCATTTATCACTTCATTTTTAGTTCTAAGTTTGGTTGCTGTAACTGTTGTGATTAGTTGAATCTTTTTTATATTTAATCTCGGTGCAAAGCTCTCATGTACTCCTTGATTTATATTGTTAGAACTTGCAAATATTTGCACTTTCAGCTATTAAGAATATTATGTTCTGGGTTTCCCATTTTTCCACAGCTTGATATGGTCTACATAACTGAAGGCCTTTCTGTAATCAGTGAGTTATCATATTGATAACTTTCTGGAGATTTCCAGGACTGTAAACTACACTGGGAAGCTGCAAAAGAACATCTTGGAAGCAGTTAATGGAAAGCCACCTTCTATCCTGTTTTATCAAGAGAAGTCCCTTAAAGTCAAACTCAAATTGAAAGAGACGTTACATATGAAGAAAGTAATTTTACTAAATTCACGTCTTTGACTTACTTGTGCTGGATCCACATCATTCAGCATCACTATTGATGTGCAATGGTAGTCTAGAACCAGTCTCCAGAAGTCTTTGACAGTATTTGGTAAAGGATGCTGAGTGACTATAAAAGCTGAAGGCTGTTTATAACTCTGAAAAATAAGCAGTATATTTTAATGGAGGATTAAAGTCAGGATTAAAGCTACAGTAAGAAAGTAAATATAAGAAAAAAATGAATATTAATAATATTTTCTTCAAAAAATGATATTCTGTATATTATGGAAATAGAAGAAAAAGCTTCTGCTGAACTGGCATGGAAGCACTTACAGCTGTTCAGACTTGGAACAGAATTGCTTTTAAATCCCAGTCTTCCAATGGAACTTGGAGATAGTGAAGTTATACAGATATAGTCTTAAACCTGCACCAGAGGTTCCTGTCCCTGGTGACATGTGTACATTAGCATCAAACACAAGGGACAAGGAATGGGAAGCAAGACTTATTTTAGGAATAGATAAAGGGATAGGTACTAGGGCGATGGGTTAAAAAAAACACCAAGATAGTAGCTGTGATCACACTTGCTTCTTTGTAAAATATGTCAAGCCATATAAAAAAGGGGCAGTGTTTTAATCGCACTGTTGTGTCTGCCATGTTACTTTGTATGGCCTGAGGTATACTATTTGACAACTCCTGGGTGAAGAGGAAACAGTTATGAAATAAGGCTGACATCTCTAGCCTGGTTTCCTCCAGATGTATACAACAGCTGTGTGTCTTAAGGTCTATGATAGTGGTGGGTTGCAGGTGGTACGACCCGGTACGGGCATACCAGTGCCTGCAGGGAGCACCGGGTACCGTTCCGGTATGGTGCTCCGGAGGGCCCACCTGAGCTCCTTTCCTGTATTTGAATTCTTTGGTGCTTCCGCGCACGCACACGGAGCGTACAGCGCCTGCGTGACGCTCTGCCAAGCAGCTGGAGCGTCGCGGAGGCATCACAGAAGGATGCATGCGCACGCTGCGCGTGTGTGCATGTGGCAGACGCTGGGCCCTGTTGCACCATACCGGTTGCACCAGGATCCGGAACCCACCACTGGTCTACGATTGTAGGGCGACAGGTTGAAGGATTCATTAAAAGTGGCTACTGAAGGCAAGGGCTTTGCTAACTGCAATATATATAATGTACAATATATGTTGGATATTGTAGGCAATGTCAATCATTAATATAATCACTAATGTGATACTCCCACCTTTTGAGCATACAATCTTTCCACGTATCTTTATTATAAATGATGTACCTGCTAACTGTGAAACTAGTATTAGAAAAGATTGCTTTAATAGAATATTGTTGAGAATGTCTTTGTTCTTTTCTGAAGTCTGCATTTTGGCATGTCTGTATACATGTGTGACAGCCTTAATTACTGCTGTTCTAAAATGTCAGAGATACTCCACAAATCTCTAAAGAGTGTAAAACATATTTAAGTGTCCTTTTACTTAAGTGATGTAAGTGTATTAAAACTTTCATATCTGCATTTAATGTGGATAGCGGTAAAAGTATCCTTAGCAAATGTTCATTCAGTTAGAAAAGAATCAATTGACTGAAGTAATGGCCCGTGTATTATCTACGCCAGCAGGCTTTTTTCCTCTATTCATTACTATGAAAATGAAAACTAAAATTTTCTCCCTATATTATTATGCTGACTAGCTACCTTAAAATCTCATTTTATATGTGTGCGTGATACTGTATGCATACAAACACACACACACACACACACACACACACACACACTTTGAAATAAGCCCAAACAAGAATGTATATATTTATAGACTTAGCTTCATAATGAGCTCCTCTTCACAGTTAATATGCATACATTACATATGAGGCATACTGATTAAATTCAAATTGCACGAATCTGTTTTGTTATTTATTTAGATTTGTTGAATGAACTGAACCACTGGTAGTATGTTTTAAGGACACATCTGCATGGTTCTTGGCAACAATATAAATGCGGTTTGCCATTGCCTCTCTATAGATTTTTTTCTGGCTTCCCTGCTCAGTCTTCTTCTTCATTTTTTGATATTTTCCTGTTCTTTTATCCATGCACTGATGAAGTCTGACTCTATTGAGCTTTTTTGTGATCAGCCCAGGTCAACTAAGTATTGCAACTGGCTAATGTAATATATGAAACTTGATATATGATTCTGACCTGTTAAAAAACATTTATGCAATATGAAGTTGGCTGAACTATGATCCTCTCTCAACAAATATTTTCATACCTTAGCAGTTATATAACTTATACTGAACGTATTGGAATGTTTAAGATTTTTAAAGTAAACCCTGAAAGCATGTGGGAAATATTTGAGCCCTTTATGTGGTCAAGCTTCTTACAATTTTCCAGGTCCTTTGATATCAGGCAGATACCTCTTTAGCTAAGAAAACCAAGACAAGAGCTTACATCCATCAGTGCAGCATTAATGTAATTACTGCTTTCTCCATCTATTGTGATAAGGAAAGGCAAACATCTGTCTGGAGGAAGAACATCCATACACCGATTCTTCTCATGATTCCGGGGTAAAAGTGCTATGCTGCAATCTTCTACTCGAAGGGTTGGGGTCACCATGTTTAGAGTCTACCAAAATAAGATAAAATGAATTTGACAGAAAGTTACTCAAGAATAAATGTGTCTTCGGGGTTACATTGATTTCCAGGGAATTAAATTTGAAGAGAATTTATGCTTCATAGAGTAATATAAAAAAATTAAGCTAGCTAAATTTAGCCCTACAATAAAAGGTTTGTGCAATATTTGGCTTCTGAAATGTGCTTCAATCATTGACTTACCCTAAATTCTTCTTTGATCTGACTTGAATTGGTTTGAGGATCAAGTTTATTCATTTCATAATAGACTGATCTAACTTGTGAAGCTAGAACCGAGGTATCTCCACATAGACAGGCTTCCAGTATTGCATCATGTATAAATACATACTGTTCCTAGAGAAATAAAAAAAAAAAAATCAGACAGTTGGAACAATGTTCCATAGCCAAATCTAACACATACTCATTCTATCTGGCATAATTCCAACCAAATTTTTAAAACTGTTCAGTCTGTTTTCTTATTACAAGTCTAATAAAATAAGAATTTTAAATGCCTGAACTTGACGTCCATGACCTAGAGGCAAAAAATGGTAAAACCCAAAATATTGGGTCCAACCACATCTAGCTTTTTGAGGTTGGCTATATTCTGCTACTTTGTTGAGCATAATATCTAGACAATCAGGGTAAGGAAACTCTCGGAAGAGTTGTAGGGCACCTGGCATTTAAATTTCAATATGTGACAAAACAAGAGGCATTTTCATTCTATCCAATACGACAACTGAAAATGAGGGAATGCTTAGAATACCTCTGTTTGCACCATGTTAACTCTTCGAGATCGAAGTTCTCTGACACAGTTGAATATATCTACAACTCCTTCTCTTTCTGCCATGTCTAACATAATGTCAATGACAATAAAACATCCAGTTCTGCCAGCACCTGCACTGTAAACACAAAAGCACAATTATTATTATTTTAACAATAGCAATTCCTTTCACCAAAATGGAAATATTATGTCTTTCTTGAGTGACATGCCAAAAAAAAAAAAAAAAAGATCACAAGAGCGCCAGCCACACACTTTAGTGTCCTGGTGAAAGCACCAAGCTAGAAACCAGGAAACTGAAAGTTCTAGTCCTGCCTTAAGCACAAAGCCAGCTTGATGACTTTGGGCCAGCAAATCTAGGAAAAGAAATCCACTGAGAATGAATAAAATCTTCTCAAAATGTCAATTTTAAAGAGTTTTTTAAATCACCATAGTTGAAGAGAAGACACCCTTTTCTTGGGAAAACAACAACTTTATGTTGCAAAACATTTAACTATCCAACTATCATCTTAACTATCATCTTCTGAAGCTTGTATCTGCCTTCTGGAAAATCCCAATTGGAATTAATAAGGAAATTCCTTTCCAATTGAAATAAGAACAATAAAGGATTGCAGTAATATTAAATCTCCCCTCCAGGCCTGGAATGATCCTGTTAATTATCAATGCTGCTTGCTTTTAAAAATCCATCTGTCTAATCCTAAAATGTATTTAACCACACATTTGTTTGGTTAACAGTGTTGCATTGTTATATTGGGCATGCACCTTTTATGAATGGTGGCTCAAATAAGTAGCTGGTGTGCCAATGACTGTGAAATGCCATCCTGGACAAATATATTCCAGAAGCTTTTGGAAGGACTCTGCAACATTTAAATTGGGTCTAAATCTAATCATATTTTTCAATCTGTTGCAGTTGAGGAAGATACATTCATAAAACAAATATTATACATTATTATTTCCTGTTCATGAATGGTATTTCATAAACTGTAACAATTAAAAATATGACATACAAATTAATTGCACCCAGATAGCTCCAGCTGTACTAAATTTAAAAAGGATAAAAAGTGACCAACACCTTTCTCAAGTAAAGAAGCCAAAACAGGTCCTACTAACCTGCAGTGTACAACTAGTGGGCCGGCATTAGGTGGGCTTTTCGATTTGACCTGCCGGACGAATCCGAGAAGACCCGTAGCATGGTATGGTACACCATGATCTGGCCAGCCAGTGAAGTGGAACTGTCTGATTTCTCTGATTTCATGGGCGCCTCTCTGTTATTTGGTTACAAGAGAAAAAAAAAGAAAAAGGAAAAGCAGCAATAGTGAGCAATTTCAAATGACATAGAAAGAACATGCTCCATTTACCCCTTTTTTAAAATTTGAGGACTTTTGGAGTTTACCCCAATCTTCTACCTTATTTACTACCAGAAAAGAGATTGGCATGATGAGGAATAACAACAGGCCCAAGATAAAATACACATTGCTTTCTCTGTCATTGCTTTGTCATTTTGATTATGTAAAGCACCCAGAATCTGGAACTGGACATTCTTTAAATCAATGCAACAAAGAAATAGGCTAATCAGTTAAAGACAGTCAGCCCTTAGCCAGAAACAATTTTTGAACAAGAATTTAACTTAAAGGTGTTTTAATTTTAACAAGTCCATGGCTAGACACATTGAAAAAACTTTATCTTTGCTCACCTTTTCTACTGCAAATGTTCGAATCACATATTCAGCGAGAAGCTCTGTCTCTATTAAGGTAACTTTAATGTCTTTATATATCTCAGTGTCATCTGGCCAGTATTTACAGCACTTGACCTTTCAGAAATACAAAAGAAAATTAAGGCTTGTTATTTTTCAGTTTGAAGCATTCCTTTAAGCTTTTTGTATTGATTTGCGCTACACAGGCTAATGAGACATAAAACAATCACAGTGTCTACATAAGGAATGGACCATAATATTGAAAAAAATGCATCTTCTTCCAACAAAAATTCTGGGAGTTGAAGACAGGAGTTCGTTTTTTTTCAAAACGGGGGAAAATGTGTACATGTGCATGCACACACAAAGACCTTTCTGTTTGTGCAGTTTGTTTCTTTCAACACTATCACTACTGAAAAAAATATGGCAGTATTGGTCCCAATTGGATTAGCAGGCGAGAAAGTTGAGCCTGTAGTGCAGTGTTTCTCAATCTTGGCAGCTTTAAGAATTCCCCAGCCGGGGAGTTTGAAGTCCACACATCTTAAAGTTGCCAAGGTTGAAAAACACTGCTGTACTGTATTGAATTTTGCTGGTGTGCACTTTTGTCTTTGATCATTTCTCTTCTCAAATGCACCTGAGGAGTCATGTGATTGTCTGATGAAAAGTCCCAAAATCATTACTTCTGATCATATTTGTCTACTTTGGGCATTTTATTGTGAATTCTGTAACATTTCCTAAAACTCCCTTTGAAAGAATTTCACACAATTCTGCTGTCAGGAAACCAAAATCACAAGGAACACATGTGAAGGCTCACTGTTTCTCTGCTGTATGTCTGCTTGAAAATCAAGACCTGAAATCGCAATCTTGATTTAAGGTTTCATAGTGGTTTCTCTCTCGTTGACAATATGTTTTCCCCTGCTTTGCTCAGAAGAAGTTACATTTCCCATTACCATCAGATTGGTGCAAAATCTATTGGTGACCCAATTTATTATGGTCTATCTCTTCCATAGGTAAAGTCTGATTAATACCAGTTTATTCAAGACCCATATAAAAAAAGGAAACAGCTGCAAGACAGGGCTTCAGTCTAACTTTAGCACAATTGCTTTGAAATGACTGCTTGCTAATTTCCATTGTGTTTTAACAATGTTAAAAATGGCTAAATTCCTCACAGAACTGTGACTTCCCTGTCTGTGTATGTGTGTGTATGTGTGTGTGTGTACACATACTGTAGTGCACTGTGGAATTCCATCCTCCCCCCCCCCCCTCTAATGGTGAGGTTAGCCAGTGCCTGGCCATTGGCAGATAAACAGAAGAAAGCAGGAGGTAATTAGTTCTTCCTTATACAAAGGAACAATAGATCGTTTTAAGAAAAATGATCTGCAAAGCACTTGCTACTTTTGCAATGTCTTTACTTTTGTAGGCGCAACTAATCTTGGGTGGTAATTATGAAAGCGAAAGTCCAATACTAGAATGTAAATAAATTATTAATGCAAATGTTCGTATTTCAAGGAGCATGGAACACCTTTATGTGGTCTATGTGGAAAATCATACTGTATTAGACACTTCATTCAAATTTCCTGCATATTGTCCATATGTGCAAAATGATGGAACAGCTTTTACATAGGTATATGTCACTGTCTTTGCATATTTTACACATAAGAAAATGGCAGATGAGATATTATGCATGCACAGAAGCATACAGCATACAGTACAGATTCAGTCCACTGCATCTGAAGTCTGTAAAATCAAGATCTGTTAAATTGAAGGTTTATTGTGATAAATTAGTGGAAGAGACTTGAATGCTTAACAGGTTTGTGAGATTACAAAATTGGATTGAACAGTTAAAAAGTAAACCTTAAAAGAAATTCAAAAAGGTCTTAATAGGTTAAAGAAATTGGCTGAAAATAACACAACAAAATCTAATTGGAGATAAACAGGTTTTTTTTTTTTACTGAAACAGAAATGAAAATGTACAGACACAGAATGGTAAATATGTGGTTTGGTAAGAGTATTTATTTAAAAAGATATAAAGATAAAAACTCCAAATCAGGCTTAACTTTGGTGACCACATACTGTCACCCTTGTTGGCAGTAACAAGGAAGAGATTTCCCCCCCAGAATGTCTTTCTACTTCCCATGGATCTCCAGTTCATATGAGCCATCACAGTGCTCAACAGGTTCAATCCTGCTCCGAAAGTTATTGTCTAATTGATGGTTTAAAACTCCCTAACTTTCTAGTAGAGCAGTTGAACAATAGAAACCATTATCCAAAAGGTATGTGGGTTCCTGTTTGTTACAAGCGGAGCAATTCCCCCTGCCTCGAGCAGTGTGTGTGTGTGTGTGTGTGTGTGTGTGTGTGTGTATGTATATATATGTATGTATGTATATATCAGCACAAATAAAAAAACACACACGTGTGTGTGTGTGTGTACACACACACACACACACACACACACATACTGCTCCAGGCAGGGGATAGGAACACACATACTTTTGGGATAATGGTTTCTGCAGTCTATATATATAGACTGCAGTTAGGGCTATCTCTAAAGTTGGTGCTACATCTGCTTCACGACAAATCCGATTGATGTACGGATTTATTTGGATAGCCCCAATAGTTTTGGATCAGATTGGGCATAGGAAGACAGCTGCCTTTGGTGTGCCTTCTAATTTATTTCTTATTTACAGTGATCGGCAGTGTCTTTCCAGACTTTCAGATGAAAGTCTCCCCTGTGCTCTTCAAGGGATTAATAACGGGGTCATCTACATGCAAAGCAGATGCTCTGCCACTGATTTAGTTGTTTCTCCCTCTTGTCATTATGTTATAGGAAGAGCTATTGCTCAATGGTAGAATGTAGAGAGACTTGTAAAAAGGTCCCTAAAACATGTCTGATGGGAGAAAGGCTTGGGAGAAAAAGGATTTAGTTACTTACTCAGGCTTACAGGCCATTTTTTATTGCAAACAACATTAAGTACTTGTTGTCGCATCAGACAAGATTGGTGAGCAGGAAATGGTGTGGACCCTTTTTCCTCGTTGCATATATAAGGGCAGGAAGGGTTACTTAGCCAGCAGAGGCAGCATGCGTAATTAAAGAAAATTTGTATTGATGAATTAATTCCTCGGCATGCATGCTTAGAAGTTACTTAGCAAGCTTTGTAAATTGCACCATTCTGCTGTAAATCGCTCTCACCTTTGAGCCTTTTATGTGTATTCCTACTTGTAACAATTAAGAGAAAAAGTACAGCAGCAGTTCCGTGATCTGAAACCTCCAGAGACGAGAAGGAGCAGCAGCAGCTGCACAGTAGAAAAGGTGTTTCCCATAAAAATATTTTTACCAAAGGATCAAATGATTCCCAAGTTACTGACAAAATGTCATCAATCCATCCTCAGGTGTTGTACTGCTAGAGATGATGCCTTATTTAACATTCCCCTGAAACTAGATCCTCTATCTGTGATCAAGTCTATGATAAGATCTACCATCAAGCCATCTCCAAGTGTTATTGTTTATATTACTGTCTCTTAAAAAGGGTATAAAAAGCTGCTGAGAGTTTGAATCTTGGTGCAGAACTAAAGTCCTCAGAAAAAAAGGTGCTTTGCAATTAGGCTCTAGCACTGAGCCACTGTTATTCTGGGAGTTCTCAGCGAGAGGAGAGATACAGTTTGGAATATTTTTTTTATTTCTTGGTAATCTCTTAATATTTATTCACTAAAATCCTTTTATATATTTTGCCTGGTTTAAGCTATTATCTCTGGATACTGAAGAATTCACGGTATTATCTCTGACCTAACCACCAGGTGGCAACACAATGCTGTACAGAGTTACAATATAGTAAACAAGGAAGATATAAACAATAAGCAATAACATAAAGCAACTAAGGGATGCCTTCCTGTTCATCACACTGAGAAATAGCATTTTTAGTAAAAAAAAAATGTCTGTTGGGTGGGAACCTACCATTTTCACACTTCCTGAAGGTTTTGTGAAATACAAGGTCTCGGTGGCTTTTCTAAGTATCAAGCTGATTGCTGTGATCTCACCCTTGGTGGAATACTGTTTCAAAGAAAAGGGGTACTGCTAAACAGGCACATTCTTCAAGGGGAGGAACTTGAGGAGTGCCCTCCCTATTGGATTTTTTTTTTTGCACAGGCAGAAGCCACTAGGAGAAGCAGTAGATATCCAAGTCCTGAAGTCATTTGAAGTAACAAGAAGCACCCTGAATTGTATTGCAAGTCACTTGTAACTAGCACAGCTCTTGGATAAATGGTATTGCCTGAATGGAGAGATGCCCTTAATTTCTTGAGCAGCTGCTACTTTCTGGACCAATTGTGGCTTCTGGGTGGTATTCAAAGGTAACTTTATGTAGAGCGAGTTGCAAGAGTCGCAATGAAAAGTGATGAAGATGTTAAGTGACTGTGAGCAGGGTCTCTTCATCGAGAAACACTTGTATTTAGTGCCAAGATTCAAGTTGTGTAAATACCTTCTTAGCCATAGCTGCCATTGATCCTCAAGCAGGAACCTAAGTAGCCCCAATTATGAACAGTTTAAGCGAGATGGATTTGTCCAGAATCAAAGATGGAATATTATTGATATTGATTGGTTTTTGAACCCATGGCCATTCAGTTTTGTGGAAATTAACTTTCCCATCCATATTCACAGCCTCTGAGCACAGAGGATAGCACTTCTGTCTCCTGCTTGACCCAAAACTGAGATATACAAGTAGATATAATTGGCATCCTCATGACTCCTAGCTTGTGCTGATGGAATCTCTTCAAGTGACTTCATGCAGAATTATAAGGGGTAATAGAATTCACTTTGCAACGGAAGGCCTTAGGTTTGATCTATTTGCTCCCATCCCCAAAGAAATCTTTGAAGAATGTACTACTGCAAATGCCAACCCTGGAGGGTATCCAGAAGGATATCCTGATCAATGATATTGAAGGCAGCTCAGAGATCAAGTAGGGCCTGGATAGTTGAATTCTCCTCTCCACCTCATTCTTACTACAGTAATCTACAAAGACAACAGATCAAAACAATCCCTTTCCCCCAAGGTACATTGGGGGGAGGGGCAGACAAGATGTCCACTACCTCTTGTTTAAGTGGACCAGATTCAGATGTATAATACATAAAGACATTATACAAATTAGATTTTAATTTTGAATTTCCTGGGATTTTTCAGATCTAATTTGCACATTTAATGTACCTTACATAAATTGGACAATCATATTGCTTGACGAAAGGGGGTAAAGAGAAACTGATTTTCCCACCCTTTATGGCCTCAGTAGCCTCCACAATTTCCTGAAAATGAACTTCTAGAAGGTTATCAGACTCTGATAAATAGGACTCAGTAGTTTGTTGCTAACTGGGAAGAAGTACCACAGGCACAGATGTTATCTTCCAAATTTATACTATATTTCTAGAGGTCAATAAACTTTCCACTTGATTTATGGCTCTTTGCCACAGAGAAGCAGGTTCAATAAGAGGACCAGGCCATGATTGATGCTTCCACTGAACTATATAGCTATGTGAATCTGATAATCTACTCCTTCTATCTAACTGGTCCTACTCTTTCAGCCTTATAAAAAAATAAAAAGTAGTGTTTATATCAACAGTCTTAAGGGTATACCAACCATAGCTTTTAAAATCTTGCAGATATCAGAATATTTGTGGGGCCACCTCTTCCCAATGGTATCTGCCTGTCACACATGTTCTAGTCTGATGGGACACTTAGGGTTCCTCCTTTGAAACATAATCCTTCATGATGGGAATCAGAAGATGTGCCTTTTCTGTTGCAATGCTGACCCTCTGGAATGATATTCTCTCTACCGTTGGACCTGATCCTGTTGCTTTCAGGATGGCACTAAAAACTGTTTTCTTTGGGTACTGGAACTTGGTCTCCCATTAATATTGGATTTTAATTGGGATTTTTCATCTAGTTTTTTTCTTTATTGCACATTAGCCAGAGACACAATAAGTGGGATGGCCATTTGCTGTAAATCATTTAAATCTATATAAATAAAAATGTAATGGTTGTTTGTTCAAAATCGCTAATCTCTGAAAGTTCTTCACCAACTGTTTTGAAATTTTGACACAACATTGCATTCGAATATGCAAATGTTTTTAAATACGTATATTACATAGATGTTACACCTGTGACAGGTAAAAACATGATTTTTTTGTAAAAACATGCTTTTTTGAAAACTAGCGCCATCGGATGTAAAAGCAACATGCGCTATACTAAATATTTCATGATTCCATTTCAATGTTTCCAATTGCATTGTTATATTGAATTTTCATAGATTTTGATTTATTTTCATTTTGATTTAATTATTTTGTGTGACATTGCGTTGGAATTGAGCTGTGTCGTTTACCATAGCGTTCATTTAGTGAGTATAGTATATTCGGAACAGTTCGGCCTCTGTCCAGCTTCGTCCCGACAGTCCCTTTATATGTGTGGCTGGGCTGCGGCCGCACCCTTTCCCATCCTCCTCTGACAAGTTTCTGCCATTTCTGCCAAGGGGAGCCGAAGCCCTTCAGCCTCCCCCTCCCTCTCTCCCCTCCCCTCCTGCCGGGCCTTTGCTGTCTGCGGCGGGGCACCACCTGCGCCATCTCTCAGCCACCTCCTCCCGCCCTTAAGCCAGCTTATCCCCGGCCAGCCCAGCGGAGCTCCAGAGGAGGCGGAGTGTCTCCTCAGCCCGGCCGGCTGCGTGCACTCTCCACCACCCCCCCAGCGAACCAGCTACAGCCTCGCCAAGGCAACTCCGATGGGGCGGCGGCAGCGGTGTCAACCTGAGGTGCAGTGGGGCTGGGGCGGCCCCTGGGTGCCCCATGAGGTGGCACACCGAGGACTTCTCCTCCTCAGAGATCCTGGACATCTCACTCTCCCGGGCCACTGACTTGGGGGAGCCTGAGCGCAGCTCCTCCTCCGAGATGCTCAACAACTTCCACGAGGCCGACAGCCCTGGCGCCGTCTCCCCGAACCATCTTCGCCCGGCTCAGCAGACCCGAGTCCTGACCAATGGCAGCATCCACCCGCCGCCCCACTATGCCCAGACTGGGCCACAGCAACGCGTGGCTGGGTACAGCTAGTATACAAATAAATGAATAAAATAATTGTAATGCAATATTTACATTTTATGTACAACTTCAGCACATCTACATTTTGATATATAAATGTTAGCAAAATATTGATTTACTGTTGTCATTGAAGTGTTGGGAAAGATTTTCATTTCCATTTATATCTACAGGTAAGATGAATAAGGAAAATGATATTAAATCTGGTTAACAGTTTGGCACCAATATGTATAAAACATTGCTAATGTTATTTAATTCAAATTTGAACAATATATGGCATTAGTTGATAAAGAAATTTAGGATTCAGAAATATGTATTACTTTAGAGAACTACACTCATTTACTGAAATAAATACTTGCTAGTCACTTAATCTTAAAACTGATCTTCAAGACACTTTTGATGTAAGATAACATTATATATTATACCCAGTATTATGAAGATGTTGGAAATTTAAATGATAAATAATGGACATGGCAAAAGGAATGTAATGTATGATACGAGGGGGGATAAGAAAAACAAAGATTGGAAGATTATAATCATTGGTAATATTCTAAAACAGCATTTCTCAAGTTATCTTCCTGATGCTCTGGAATACATAGCTCATAGTTATCTTTTTTTCTACAGCTTTTATACCATATGTTCATCTCTCAGAATGTTTTACATGAAGATTGTAGAGTAAAGGTGACATGGCATGCAATATAACCATAAAAAGTCCAAAATAATGAACACCATTAACTCAAGGCATAAGCGTATATTAACACTTTACATGGGGCTGCCTTTGAAAAGCATCCAGAAGCTCCAGTTGATTCAAAATGCAGCAGCCCACATGGTTTAGGATTCCAGAATCAGTATGTCTGGTCGTCACTAAGTGAGCCTTTACTAACTTCTTAAACTGAGGAACATGAGATTGTTTTTATAAATTTACCACTGTCTCTCTTATAATAAACTCCAAGTGGAAATGTTTTTGGAAACTATTTTAGAACTTCAACTAATGTCCAAGATGGAGCCCAACTTTACTCAGTGTAATCTTATTATTTTCTATTCGCTGTACAATTGAATTGTAGTGAAATGAATGCTGAACTTAATATTTAGAAGGCTTACAATCCTGCATTCAGCTACTAATTTTTTTGATAAAAAAATCTTAGTGTTTTTTTGATTCCCAAACTCAACCAGTATCAAAAGTGCTTAGCATTACATCTGCGCTACTGTATGAAGATATTGGTTTTGCCCGGAAGTGTAGGATCCCATTATTTAAGATATGTTTCAAAATCTAAGTTCAAAATTTTATCATAGGTCATGAATCACAACATTTAATCAATGTTTATGATATACTGGACTATAATCTAACTAAATAAAATTGATGTTTACCTATGGTAAACAAAAGTTTCAGTTTTTATATGCGCAATTTCAACCCAAGCTGAAATCTTCATTAAAATGTTTGTGTCTGTCTCTTCCACATTCAAATCCAAATTTCTAATATTTGCTCTCATAACTATTATTAGGAAAGAAATAAGCTCCTTCTTTTTGAGGACCATATAGCAATAGCAATAGCAGTAGACTTATATACCGCTTCATAGGCCTTTCAGGCCTCTCTAAGCGGTTTACAGAGAGTCAGCATATTGCCCCCAACAATCTGGGTCCTCATTTTACCCACCTCGGAAGGATGGAAGGCTGAGTCAACCCTGAGCCGGTGAGATTTGAACCGCTGACCTGCTGATCTAGCAGTAGCCTGCAGTGCTGCATTTAACCACTGCGCCACCTTGGCCATACACAATTAGCAGCACAATTTATTTAAGTATCTATATATTTGAATATATAACTTATGAGAGGATTGAAATATATAGTGATATTGCCAAAAACAATTTGTGACATAAGTTTCTCTTGTGATTTTGAAATGAGATTGAATCTTATATGTGTAATTATGAAAACCCAAATATCCAGATTGATAAACAGATTAAGTTGATTGTTATGAAGCAATAGGCTATCAAGCATTCAATAACATTCTTTAATGAATTCTTAAAAGCAACATGGCTTCAGAAATGGCCATATATTAAAATGCAATCAAATAAGAACCAACCCATCCAGGTTGTAGAAAAAACAGATTAATTTCAGCATTGCTTTTGAAATGATAATCTGAATACCTTCCTTATCTCTTACCAAGTCAGACTTAATAAAATACTTTTCCAATTCTACAGGTAATTCTCGATTTACAACCTTTCATTTACTGAACATTCAAAGTTGCGACACTGAAAAAAGTTTCTTGTTTTTGAAATTTAACAATTGTTGCAGTATCCCCATAGTCACAGCATCAGATGCTTGGCAACTGGCATGTATTTATGACAGTTGCACTGTCTCAATGTCATGTGATCACCATTTGCAACCTTCCCAGCTAGCTTCTGACAAGCAAAGTCAACAAAGTCAGATTTGCTTAAAAACTTCACGATTCACTTAACAACTGCAGTGATTCACTTAACAACTGTGGCAAAAAAGGTCATAAAATGGAGTTCAACTCTCTTAACTGCCTTACCTAGCAATCAAAATTTTGGGGTCAACTGGGAACATAAGTCGAACATTTGAATAAATACATCATAATGTGATCATTATGAAGTGATCATAATATAAATAGAATAAATTTATAATGATGATCAAGCAAAGCAATTAGTATATTTTAAAGCTCCATATGTTATAAATATGGTGCTAATATTGTACCAAATGGTAGCTAAATTAATATTGTAGTAGATAATGTAATTAAAATTAACTTTCTGATTATCTATAGTATGCTTGATATTGGTAGCTGATTTGAAGTAATTTGTGTATGTGCTAATTTTTGGAAAGTTAAAATTATTTATTATTTGTAATACTTTTTAAGGTGAATTGATCCAAGAAATGAAAATATTTAAAGCATTATACACCATGAATGTTGGCTTACAGGAAAAAGTGCACTTGTTTTGGGTTTGAAGTTTCTGGATTCAAAAGTACTTTGAATACGGAAAGGAAAGGGACTTGCCATTTGATTTACAACACAAATCATTTACAGTCACAGTACTGTATATTAGATTTTTAATCTCAGTTCTCCAAACTGTCTTTACAGTGACTGTGAGTAATGACTACATTTTGGTACAGTAAGTGACCAAAGAAACTAGCTGAGTGTACAGTAAAAAAACTGCTGAGTGTATGAAAGAGTACATAACAATATATCTGATATCACCAAGCTCAGTATTAGCTGAATAGTTTGTACTAGGAATCATAGAGTGGAGAGGGCCATTTAGGCTCACTGCAAGAATTCAAGTTAAAGCATTCCAGACAGATAGCTGCCTAACCCCTATTAAAAGTACATAACAACTGGACTATGCTTTGGACAAATCTGTTGAAGTATTGATGATTTCACTTCCAGCTGGGTGGCTCACGTTGACAAGGAGAGAACCATCAATTCTCAGGGCAGACCAAACTGTTATATAAACATTAAACAGATATTTCTGACTGGTGGAGAAGAATGGCGGAAACTCCATTGACTTGAGAAAGTGGTTGGAAAAGGTAAAAGGTAAAAATATAAACTCTGAAACTAACACATATGTAACAGGTACTCTGATCTAGTGGTTAAGATCCTGGGTTGGAATAGCAATGGCACTTAGATTTATACACTGCTTCACAGCGCTTTACAGCCCTCTCTAAGCGGTTTACAGAGTCCACATATTGCCCTCAACAATCTGGGTTCTCATTTGATTGACCGTGGAAGAATGGAAGGCTGACTCTACCTTGAGCCGTGGGACTCAAACTTCCAAACTGCAGGCAGCCAGCAGTCAGCAGAAGTAGCCTGCAGTACTGCATTCTAACTACTGCACCACCGTGGTCCCTGGAAACTGGAAAACTGTGAGTTTTAGTCCCATCTTAAGCATAGAAGCCAACTAGATGACTGAGCCAGTTATTTTCTCTGAGTTCTAAAGAGGTCTTCACAAGATCACTTTAGAAAATATCTACATCCATCCATCCCCCACCCATCCTATTTAATCAAAGGAAAAACTGCAGGGACTTTTCCTGTAATCACCAAGAGACAGATTTCATTTGATGAACCATAACAACACTGTAGATGAAAATCTGAAATAGATCTGTCTTCCCCAACTAGTGTCCTTTAAATATTCTAGATTATAAACCTCATAATTCTCTTTGGTCTTTATAACAAGGAAATGTAGAAATTGTTATACACTGCAGATGAATATTATCAACTTTGGAAGACTACAACTGACATATAGAACTTAAAACAAGACTAAAACAAAACAAGACTAAAACAAAACAAACAGCTTAATGTTGAAATAAAATAAATAGTACTTTATGGTGATAGCATGGCATCTTAACAAAACCAACAAAATTTCCAAATGTTTGGAAATAACTATTCTAATTTATTCAGTATTGGATATACCCAACTTTAAATACAGTCAACTAGTCTACAGGACTTCAAACATAATACTACTTTGACTTATCAGATCTGAGCTGCAGAAACAGAAATGACCACTACATAAAAGTAAACAGATAAGAGATTTCTTGTCTCCATCTAGCAATTGTTTCAGCTTTATCAAGCTCAGATTTGTTCGCCTTAATTTAGATTAACTGGCATAATTCATAGAAGGGCAACAAGAATGGTCAGAGGATTGTAGGCAGAGTGCTCTGGGAAAACATGGAAACTAGGTGTATGTAGCTTTGCAAAAAGAAGAATGACAGAGAATGTTACGGCAATCCTGAATGGGTAGAAAGAACACCAAAATCTCAGGATTTTTTAAGTTTCAGGAAAAAATATTTCAGCTGAAGGTTAGAAAAATATCTTCTAAGAATAAAATCAGCAAATAGAAATCAGGAGTTCATGAAGCAGTCTTAGGCAAGACACTATTTTAGACTTTGGAATGAAGGTAGCAGAAAGCTAGCAACCCATTCATGTTCTATGATATATTTATTTATTTTAAAGGATAACTTAAAAATCTCTCTCTGTGTGTGTGAGTGAATGAGAGAGAGACAGAGACGGAGAGAGAGAGGGACCGAGACAGGGAGGGAGGGAGGGAGGGAGAGAGAGAGAGAGAGAGAAGCAATGATAACTACAATGAAATATGAAAGAAAAGAGCTTAAATGGTGATGTCACAATTATTTTGGCCTAATTGTGACTAGCTGCAGTGGCCTATGTCATCTTCAAGGCCAAAACATCAAATTAAACCATGGGAAATATAGGATAGATACATGCCAGAATATTTCAATGACTTTTTGTATGCAGTAAAGATTCTAATCTAGCTATGCCATGCTGTATACTGGAGTGTATTCGGATAAGTATGATTCTAGTACAAATGAACAGAACATGTATAATGATATCACAATGCACACTTCATTATTTTGGTGTCATTATAGTTAGGAACAATCATCTTTCCTTATTCAAATATTTATTCATAAATATTCAAAATGTTATTTTATGGGGTGTATGCCCAATGTAGAAAAGACAATGACACCACTTTGCCTACGGATAGTAACATGTAAATTCTGGATTCCCTCATTACCTGAGAACCTTCAGGGATTATGCAGTCCTCAAACTAAATGTTTGGCTTTTGAAATGGATTCCTATTCAATAGATTAAGGCTTCAAGATTCAATTCCACACCGATTTTATATTTTCTAAAACAGCAACTTTTTGGCGAAAAGCATTTATAAGAAAACTGACTAGGGCTTTTTCAGCATTACAAAGGATACTGTGTGCACATATTTCGTGCTATCTGGCTCAGTGAGGCAACTAAGGTTGATCTGGGAACATCTTTATTAAATGATTACAAAAGATCTGCCTAGCTTCCTAGGGAACAATGGCCAATTATTCACCTTAAGGATACCTTTCTTGGTATGCATGATGGAATAAAGCCAACTTCTTCTTCCTGGATGTAGATTTAATAAGAAGATATTTTATTTGACTGATAAAACATATTGTCTTATTTACTGATCTGCCAGATTAAAGATGATTTTAAACTGTTGAGCTTTATAAAGCATCCTCTTTTCAGCAATATATCATGTCTACATAATTTCCATTGGGAAGCAGATTATATATTGTTTTTCAAAAAAGGTCATCACTATGATAAATGAATAAAGAAAATGGGTATATTTATCATTATTTGTTGTTCCATTTGTGCATAGTTAAACAGCTGCTTAAATGTTTTATTGTGAAATGATTGTATTGTCTTCAGTCAGCATATAAAGAAATATATATGCCTGAGGGAGAACTCTGGTTACAATCTGAACTGTGATAATTATTTCTGTTGCAGAAACGCCCATCCCATTGTTCAATGTTTGCAGTATAATCCAAATCTTTCAGAAAAATCTCACTGGGGTTTAATGCAGCTACTTTTTTTTTTGAAAACATCATACGAAGACAAATGTTACTAGAGAAGACCCTGAAGTTTGAAAACAAGGAGGTTAAATGCTATCACTGATGGCACAAACAGGAGCGTGTAAGAAGTGAAAGAAGCAATTCCCAATGGTCCTGACAAAATTACATCTATTGGGTCACAAAGAGTTAACACTGGCTAATTAACTAAAGAACAACAATAACAATTCCAGGTAAATCATCCATGGCATAATTCTAAGTGTGCCTACTTGAAAGTAAACATTTAGCCTTGAATTGCAATTGTGTATAAATGATGAATTTGCATAAATGATGAACAGGTAACTGCTAAAATGTATAAACTCTGTTAAGATTTTAAATGGAAGAAGAGCAAGAGGGCATGGTAAAATTGATCCTGAAATTCACATTATCTTATAACTCGAAAGAATGTTTATAAAATCATGTGCCATTGATATATGTCACCAGAGAAACTATCTACAATGTATAAGGGTATTCCTAATTGTTGTTGGAAAAGTAAAAAGAAGGAAGGGACAGTTTACCATGCATGACAAATTTGTTGAAAAGTGGGTGGTGGTGGATACAAATATCTATGATGATGCAGAGTTTTAAAGATTAGCATTCAGATGAAACCAGCATTTTTCTTTCTAGGACTTAGAGATAGTCAATTAGAAAAGGTTTATGAATGATTAATATTCTATATGCTAAGGGAAGTGAATATATATATATATATATATATATATATATATATATATATATATATATATATATATATATATATATATGTGTATATGTGTATATGTGTATATGTGTATATGTGTATATGTGTATATGTGTATATGTGTATATGTGTATATGTGTATATGTGTATATGTGTATATGTGTATATGTGTATATGTGTATATGTGTATATGTTGTATATGTTGTATATGTTGTATATGTTGTATATGTTGTATATGATGTATATGATGTATATATGTATATATGTATATATGTATATATGTATATATGTATATGTATATGTATATGTATATACACACACACACACACACACACACACACACACACTGCTCAAAAAAATAAAGGGAATACAAAAATAAGACATCCTAGATCTGAATGAATGAAATATTCTTATTAAATACTTTGTTCATTACATAGTTGAATGTGCTGACAACAAAATCACACAAAAATTATCAGTGGAAATCAAATTTAGCAACCCATGGAGGTGTGGATTTGGAGTTACACTCAAAATTAAAGTGGACAAAAACACTACATGCTGATCCAACTTTGATGTAATGTCCTTAAAACAAGTCAAAATGAGGCTCAATAGTGTGTGTGGCCTCCATGTGCCTGTATGACCTCCCTATAACGACTGGGCATGCTCCTGATGAGGTGGCGGATAGTATCCTCCCACACCTGGATTAAAGCATCCCCCAACTCCTGGACAGTCTGTGGTGCAACGTGGGTTGGTGGATGGAGCGAGACATGATGTCCCAGATGTGCTCAATTGTATTCAGGTCTGGGGAACGGGCAGGCCAGTCCATAGCATCAATGCCTTCGTCTTGCAGGAACTGCTGACACACTCCAGCCACATGAGGTCTAGCATTGTCTTGCATTAAGAGGAACCCAGGGCCAACCGCACCAGCATATGGTCTCACAAGGGGTCTGAGGATCTCATCTCGGTACCTAATGGCAGTCAGGCTACCTCTGGCAAGCCCCCTAAAGAAATACCACCCCATACCATTACTGACCCACTGCCAAATTGGTCATGCTGGAGGATGTTGCAGGCAGCAGAACGTTCTCCATGGCGTCTCCAGACCCTGTCACGTCTGTCACATGTGCTCAGTGTGAACCTGCTTTCATCTGTGAAGAGCACAGAACGCCAGTGGCAAATTTGCCAATCTTGGTGTTCTCTGGCAAATGCCAAACGTCCTGCACAGTGTAGGGCTGTAAGCACAACCCCCACCTGTGGACGTCGGGCCCTCGTACCACCCTCATGGAGTCTGTTTCTGACCATTTGAGCAGCCACATGCACATTTGTGGTCCGTTGGAGATCATTTTGCAGGGCTCTGGCAGTGCTCCTCCTGTCCCTCCTTGCACAAAGGTGGAGGTAGCAGTCCTGATGCTGGGTTGTTGCCCTCCTACGGCCTCCTCCATGTCTCCTGATGTACTGGCATGTCTCCTGGTAGCACCTCCATGCTCTGGACACTACGCTGACAGACACAGCAAACCTTCCTGCCACAGCTCACATTGATGTGCCATCTTGGATGAGCTGCACTACCTGAGCCACTTGTGTGGGTTATAGACTCTGTCTCATGCTACCACTAGAGTGAAAACACCGCCAACATTCAAAAGTGACCAAACCATCAGCCAGAAAGCATAGGAACTGAGAAGTGGTCTGTGGCCACCACCTGCAGAACCACTCCTTTATTGGGGATGTCTTGCTAATTGCCTATGCTTTCCACCTGTTGTCTATTCCATGTGCACAACAGCATGTGAAATTGATTGTCAATCAGTGTTGCTACTTAAGTAGACAGTTTGATTTCACAGATGTGTGATTGACTTGGCGTTACATTGTGTTGTATAAGTGTTCCCTTTATTTTTTTGAGCAGTATATATATGGAAGAATGCAGAAATACTCACCATGGAAAACTTGATCATGAAAATTTCAGAACTTGCTAAACTGACTTAGATAAGGATAAGAGAAAGAACAATAATGACTTTTACCATAGCACACAAATCAACTAAAGTCCTCCAAAATATCCTAAGTAAACCAAAACCAAGCACCTCTAGAAAGAAAAACAAAAGTCATCTATAGCATATAATGTAAGGATTGTAAGAAAAACAGGCAGAAGATTACAAGCTCCCATCTGTAAACACCAACTACCAGTCAGGAGACATGATGAAAACTCCTTAGTGACACAACATGGACAGACTCAACCATGGTTTCATCTAGGAAACTGTGAACATGAAGCCAAGTTAAAAAACACCAGAGAATTCCAGGAGGTCGGGCAGACAAGCAAATTGGCCATCAACCAGCATACACAGATAAACAACATCTACATACCACTCAAAATACACAATAAAAAACCCAAAAGAAAAAAAGACCAAAACGAGCAACCCATATGGGTAGAAATTAACACTAAGATTAATACTAGAGTAACAATCAACTTAACAATACTCCAATCAAGGAACTACCAATGCATACAAACAAGCTAACAGTAAACAACAGTCTAATTGAGGAACCATCAAGAACACTCCTACCAACACTGACAGGACAAGTCACTAGTATATAATAAATAAGAGCAACCCATAGTGCCTTATAACGTTGATGGTGATATCTAATTTGGTAACCAGGAAACTTCTACTCAGAAAGTTATTTCTATTGGAACTATTTTATAAAACACCAGAGACTTCACAATTTACTGATTACTATGGGTTGAATGAAATAACAGTGTTCCGTGTGCCTTCAACATTTAGTCATTCCAACTACATGACCACAGAGATGTCTTTGGACGGCGCTGGCTGTTTGGCTTTGAAATGGAGATGAGCACCACCCGCTAAAGTCAAGAACGACTAGCACATATGTGTGAGGGGAACTTTTACCTTATGGATTGAATATGGGGAAGAGGAGAAACTGTTTCAATTATTTCTATAACTGCTGTAAAGAAGATCAGAAGTTATTTCTTTAAGGGTTTTTTTTTTGTTTCTTTTGCTTTCTATTATTGTCAACATTTTTGTCTTCATCTATCCTACTTTTCCATATTTTTGTGTTTAGCTTTGTAAAAAATATAACAATCATTAAATAAAACATGTAAACATTTAACCTATACCAACAGACATTATGGGAATCCAAAAACAGCTTGCTTTTTGCCAAAGGGAATGCTATATCACACATGAAATTTGATTTGTAACTGACATGAAATTTATACATATTTTGTTAGATTTATAACCTGCCTTTTCCTTCAAAAGTGCTTTGATATAGCATTCCCTTTGTAAACATAGTTTACAAAGCATTGCCTCCTCCAATTTTTCCTCACAACAATGACTTTGCAAAGTAGCCTGAACTAAGTAAGTATGATTCAATAAGGACTTTATATGGCTTGGCTTAAACTTAAACCTGCATTTCCTCAGTTCTAGACTGATACCTTATCCAGTACAACCCCCTACCCCCAAAAAACAAAACCTGAGCATATATTTCACTGCATACACGTCTGTAAGTGCATGTGTGTAAATATAATGAGGTAATTATGATGGCTCTACATAGAATTAATTTCTTTTTGCCCTCAACTAATAGCATGCAGGAAGGCCAAATTAATTTATCTTTGTGCAATCAATGAATAACGTTTCTGAAATCATTCCTGTAAAAGCAAGTGGGTAAATAACAGGACAAAATTGCTTATCCATTCAAAGGCTGAGTAAGAACCAGTGCCAAGTTTAGATTCTATTCCTACTGAATTAAGGATGAGTGAGATGTGGAGCAATCTATCACCAGGTAGAATTCAGGTTTGAGGTGCTCAGACTGATAAATCAGGCCAAACTAAATCCTCTGGAAGTCAGACTGGAATCTGATTTTTTGGTGTAGTAGTTTCTTTGCTATATATTGTTAAGAGTTCTTTCATTTGATTGGGTAGTGATTCACATTATAGACCCAACCCCTGCTTCAGATAGCTTTTCCTTAAAGACCCACTCATTAATCTTTCTTTTAAGTATGCCAAAACAGCATGAGGTTTCGGTAAGTCAACTCTAACATTTATCATCTTTAAATAATTTTTCATGGCAACTCACAGCTACCTTAAATTACAATGCACTGTTTGCATTTTTTTTTAGAACTCAGTCACATTCTAATGAGGTCGTCATAAAACTGGCTAAATATGTTTAGAAATCATTAGTGTAAATTACTAGAGCAAAATATTCCTAGGGGTGCTCGGCTGATTTCTGTCACAGGACCTGAAGCAGATGGATACGTATAATAGCAGAAGAATGCAAGAAACGGGGGTGGCAGAGCAGGGGGCTTGGTTCACTTGCTTCTCTTTCTGTCTCTATGCACCAGCAGGATAAATGTGAGCAACTCAATAACATGCTACCAGATAAAGAGCTAAACGTCCCTTAGGTAGGTTCATTAAAGGAGGAAAACAATCAAAACACATTTTGCTGCAATTGAAATACCAGGTGCAGGGCAGCCCTACAAGAGCCAGGATAACTGACAAGGGTCCCTTGCTGGCACCCGGGAGAGCTTAAAGGATGCTGGGCTTTTGACAAGTCTGGCTCAGATAATGACAGGTATTGGCAGATGTATCTGGCCTCTGCTAGAGGCAAAGGATGTTGCTGAATCATCTCTAGCAGGTGCCTGCATAAGGGAAAACCTCTTGGTGGCTCTTCTGCGTGCAATTAAAAACCACACTGATGCAGAGAGCTCCAGGGCAAAAGCTGTAGCTGAGTTAATGACTACCCAGGCTGGGTAAACAAACACACATCCACCCCTAAATGAATAATTCATGAATGATTATCAAAAAAAAAACGTTATGTGGAAAATATGTTAAATAGGTATCATTTTTTTCCCCTGGAAAAATAATATGATTTTGCTCTGTTGCTTTTGGATTCAAATAGGATAGGTGGTCTCCTAAGAAATCTAAAAGTCAAATAACAACTGTAGCAGGGCGCGTTATGAGGAGCCCCAATGGGGGTGGGGGGAGAGAAGAACCCTTCAAAACCAAGAAGAGCAATGAGTCTGGCTTTGCAGGAACCTGGCCTATTCTCAAAACATGGAATTGCTACATAATCTTCCCCAAATCCATCCAAATTACTAGGTTGAGATGCTGAGAAATAGCACAGCCTTATGTGCCTAGGCACTAATAGAAGGAGAAACACAGGTTGTGCATTAATTCAACTGTTAATAACAATTGCTTAACAAAAAAATGGAAAATAAATACCTGGAGATCAGTTTTTTTATAGTAAATTCACTAAAAATTACAAGTACAATGCAAAGTAAACAATAGAAAGTGTGGATAATTAAAAAAGAAAAATTAAGATAGTAAAGAAAAAGAAAAGAAATATATAAAGAAATGATTCCCCTCTTCAGCCCAAATATAAACAAGTTTAATAATTTATCACCTTTTATTAAAGTACAACAATGAACTTTTTCCCCATATCCAAATTCTTATCTATAAAAAAATCCTTAAACCTCATCTTTCCAGTCCTGATATCAGCAAAAGTTCATTAAAGGTTAGCAGAGATAATAACGTTTTATGAGGGGGGTCCTTGGTGCTTTCTAAGCTTGTCTGTTTTCTTGCAGACGTTTCATTACTAGGAACTAGGAAACATCATCAGTGGTAGAGAAATGTCTGCAAGAAAACAAGCAAGCTCAGAAAGCACCAAGATGCCTTAACCATTAGACTAGGGCTATCAAACTCCCGGCCCGCAGGCTGGATGCATCTTGCACTGGCCACACCATGCCCGGTTTAGTTAAGTGGAAAAAAGTCCCAATATGTCATGTGAAGCTGCCATGATGATGTGAGTTTGACACTCCTGCATTAGACCAAACTGTCTCTCATATTGCTTAGAGGGTTTTTATTTGTTTGTTTGTACTTTGCTATTTCGAGGCACAATATCTCAAACTGGACTCTGCGATTGAAAATAATGTTCTAGCCTACTCTTTCTTGTGTAATTGATAACATTTGTAAGAGCTATTACGTGAATTACAGGTTAGAATAGAATAACTTTGTCACTCTGAATGTAGACTAATTGGCATACATTAAAATAAAATTTCATTGTATACAGCTGTCAAAGGGTCACGACTTCCAATATACACTACATAAACATGAAAAAATAAATAAATAAACAAATGCAAAATTATGCATATACCCACATATATCATATGACACAGAGACCCAACACAGTCTAGTTGGGATATATACATGTACATGGTGATAAAAACGAACCTTGTGAGTTTACCAGATGGATGGCATAGGGAACAAAGCTGTTACAGAATCTGGTAGCCCTGCTAGAAATACTTTGAAATCTCCTCCCAGAGGGGAGCAACAGAAACAGACTGTAAAGTGGCTGTGTGGGGTCTCTAACAATGCTTTGAGCTCTAAGCATATAGTGCTTATAAGCAGTATATTGAATAAAGGGAAGCGAGCTTCCTATAATCTTCTCAGCTGTCCTGACCACTCTCTGTATGGACTTTCTTTCTGAGGTACTGCTGCCACCAAACCAAACATTGATGCAGTTTGTTAAAACATTATAAATGACGCCTCTGTAAAAAGTGACCAGGACAGAAGGAGAAAGGTGTGTTCTCCTCATCCGACGCAGGAAATACAGACACTGATTTGCATGCTCCATTAAGGATGACATGTGGAAACCACAATCTGGATGAGGCTAGTCATACTTCATCCTAACTAAACAAGAATATTACTATTCTAGTCTATACTGTACTGTACCATACCACACTATATTACATTACACTATACTATACTAATAAAATAAAAACAAAATATGACAAATCTAATCTAGAATAAATGGATTCTATTTTCAAAATCTTGACATTTCCAAAAGAGAAAAATGGGATTAAGGGACAAGGTAATATTTAATTCATAGCATGTAATAGCTTGTTCTTTTTTTGTTATTCAAAAGCAAAGGTAAATTCTCCAATCTGAATCGGGATTCCACATCGGATGGTATCAATCCTCTGTTTTGCTGTAATTCTGATTCATTCTTGATTTTGAATTATTCGGGGGGGGGAATCCCTGTCAAACTACTTCTAAATAGTTACATGATTTTACTTAATAAAAAAAAGAGTGTTACTTTCAATTGATTTTAATATGTTGGAGTGTTGGTTAAACAAGTGAAAATCCTGTTAAAGCTTAAAGTTTCCTACCATACAATGAATCTCATTGAAACTAGTGTTCACTATATCTATCTATTGGAACAAACATTCCTAGGATTTTCATCTGACTAGAAATTTCTTGGAGTTGCAGTGTTAACATACCTCCAGGACATTAAGTTGAGGAAAACTAAATTACTTCTTGTGTTCATTTTTCAAGGTATAAAGATGCTTTGTAAAGTAGATGCTACAATATCAGATGAAGATATCTGGATGTCTGCAGTAATACTACTTAAAGATGGAAATAATTGATGCTATAGCACTAGAATGAGAAAATACATGTAGGACTTTGATTTTGAAAGGGTAAAATACAGGCGTTGGACCAATAAATCTTTTTATACTTGTTTAAAATATTATTTGAAAGTAAATTATTTCATTGTGGAATGATCAATCCTGAATAAGCATTACAATGAAATGAAATCAGATTATTTTGGTAAAAATACAAATTCTAGAATGTTTTCTGTGACATATTGTGTTCTACTAAACTGATTTCTTTATTTAGACTTTTTATTTAAATATCTCTCAATATGGCTTGGTGCCAAGATATTTGGACAACTGCCTTCTTCAACCAATGTTGACTTGTCTGAGAAGCTACTTGTAGTTCCTTTAAGTATTAAGATTTGTAATCCTGCCTTTATTATTTCTATGTAAGTAATTCAAGGTAGTGAGCATACTTAATATTCCTTTCTTCTCTTCCTTTCCCCACAGCAAAAAAACAATTGGATTTGGACTGTGAGAGAGTGACTAGCCCAGTTACACAGCCAGCTTTCATGGGATTAGAACTCAGAGCCTCGTTATTTCTAGCCTGGTGTCTTAACCACTAGTTAAGTTAATGTGGTAGAGCCGTGATGGCGAACCTATGGCACGTGTGCCCAAAGTGGCATATGAAGCCTTGCCTGTTTGTCTTCCAGGTGTGTGCACGACAGCTGTCCTTTGGGTGCATGGCAGTGTCGAAAACCGGTGTGCGCAAGCACGCTGGCTAGCTGATTGTCAGGTGCGCATGCGCATGCATGCCAGAACCTGGAAGTTCTGCTTTTCTGGAGCATGGTCCTGACAAGCATACATGATGTTTCCCTGTGAACGTTTTGGCACTCAAAGCCAAAAAGGTTTGCCATCACTGTGATAGAGGCTCAAAGGTTTTGCTTTTCAAACTTTAGCACTCTTTTTATGGACTCCCTCCAGAAATTAGACTAGCCTTTCTTCTGTAATTTTAACAACTCTAAAAAAAAAGTTTTCTGGAAGTTGGTACAAATAATGCCCTTCTGGAAACTGCTCTGGGATAGTTTGGGATGATATTGTCTTGTTTTAATTGCTATGACTTACAGTTTTCTTATTGGGGGCATTTAAATATTATATCGTTGGTGGATGTTTTATTGCTGTTAATTGCAGAAAGTCCTTGCAGATTCTGGCTGTATTACAAATGTAATAAAGGAAAGTCTAACAAATATATTCCATTTTTGGAATGTGCCTATCAAACAGATGCAATAAGTATGGACTGTTTTAAAGCAATGAATTTGTTTTAAATTTCAATATTAAGAGGGAAAGTTAATGTATTGATTTACTGGGAATTAGACTATTTTTGTCACTTCAAGTATCTGCATCTTTAGTAACAAGATGCAGTAACAGTGCTTAATTATACTCACAAATCTTATTGCTTTGTCTAAAAGATGGTCTTTTACCTTGATTTGTGAGTAGTTCAGGATGTTACATGTCTAAACAATAGGATTTAAACTCACAGTAAGCCATGAGAAATATCCACTTCTAAACCCAGAATGTACCCTGAATTTATAATAAAGGAATAGGGAAATGACATCACTACTTATTGAGCAATTAATTGATCACTCTAAAGTCCATGCATCTATTCTTCAAAGGAAATTATAAACTACTCTGATTTCAAGATATTAAAACATGTATCACAAGTATTTTAGTGACCCATGCTTAATTAATCATTTAAAATAAGTGATTTTTTAAATTGTCTTTTGAAAATAAGACAAACATAAACTAACATACTTCGAACATGCATTCATTGCCTCTCTTGTTATTTCAATAGCTAAAGAAGCTAAACATAGCTTCACAAAGTAACGTAAAGCAACGTGGTCATCACATATAGAAGTTATATCACACACATTAATTATTAGACAGAATGATCAAGATGGTTTCTATTAATTATTTATTAATTAAACAGTGTTTCAGAACCCATTAGGGAACAATTTTTTTTTCCTTTATTTGAAGTGTGTTTTCTTCTTTTTTTTACATGTTGGAACAAACTTAGGTAAATTTTTCTGTAGCCCACCAAATATCTCAGATTAAAATATATCATTGGAAAATAGGCCCTTTTGGAAATGAGTGTTTGTTTAAAAACTCAATTAAGTATTATCCTCCCCCCCCTAGGAATTACATTAGCAGACATAAATCTTATTTACTTCATTTAATAATGTAACATAAGCTGAATGATCAGCCATATTCTCTAAAAAGACAGAATATCATTTAATAATTGTAATTAATAATTATTAATGAAATCAAGATTCACTAGAATTTTGAATTGCGACTTAGGTTTTGTTTTCTTTTAAAAAAAACCACCAGTATTTGGGATAGGGGGAGAAGTGGATTAATTCACTTTGCCTACCACAAATTCTTCACAATGTAATATATATAGTATATACTTTCCTCAATGCAGCTAGTAAGTTTCAGAAGAATGACATATAATAAACACCCAAATCCCACTCAACATCCTTCAGGAAAATGAAGAATTAAGGGATTAAATAACATATCACAAATATTTTGTCCCTGGATGAGAATTCCATCTTCCTGAAAATTATCTGATCTTTTAACTGTGCCACTGTGTTTGTTTGAATATATTTATGGTATCAAGTGTCAAATCCTGAGTAATCGTACCACAAAAAGGTTGTGTTATGGCTGAAGTAATAAGGAAAAATTATTACCAATTTTGTTGTATTTAAGTCCAATGAAAATAAAGATTATACTTACTTAATTATTTGATTTCTTTCTGTACACTGCTGAGAATTCCACTTTGTGACCTCCAGTCTTATATAATCAGTGTCTGAAATTGGGTTTTCTCCCTACCCCTGGAGCTGCTTTTATAAATGAAAAGATTGCCTTTCTACCCCTGAAGGTTCTTTACATCTAAAAAGAAATCTTTGCTTCTTGCTTAATTTAGAGTAGACAGGAAGGGTGAAACTGATTAGAAATAGCCAGGAGTAAGTTTGTCTAGATATAAACTAATAAGGACAGGTCAACAGGTCAACCCAGGAAGCACAACATATCATGAAAGATTGGAAATAATGGGCCTAATGTCATCAATTTTCACCAGCGTAAATACATCCTTTTCTAATACTTCTATATCTCCCAACAACTGAACTCTCCGAGTAACTCAGGATGATCTTCAGCCAACACATGTGTAGACTTTAAACCCAAGCATATACTAAGGTAGAATCTTGTCCACCCCAAAGATAAAGCACCTAGATACAAACTGAGCAATGTGATACGTATATGCAGTGAGACATGTGCAGATCTTTACATTGGGGAAACAAAACAACCACTTCATAAACACATGGCTCAACATAGAAGAACAAACCCATCAGGGCTAGATTCAGCAGTCCATCTTCATTTAAAAGTCAAAGTCTTGTTTTGAAGACAGAAAAGTCCATATTTTGGACAGAGATAATCGCTGGTTTGAAAGAGGGGTCAAAGAGGCCATCTATGTCAAAATTGAACAGCCCTCTCTCAACAGAGTGGAAGGGGTACGACATCATCTATCTCCAGTGTACAACACAGTCATTTCAGCAGTTCCAAGAAGGCTCCACACCATTTACACTATTCAGGTGACCCTGAGGATACAGATAAATTTCAAAGTGGCCTCAATGATTCTATAAAAGATGCAAATGACCAGCTGTATCATCATTCCCATCATCCGGTCAGAGCTGAAGAAGCTTTTTGGATGAGAAGCAAAACGTCTTAAAAGATAAAAAAGAAAGGCCAGTTGCCTCTTGAAAAAGCACCTTTGGGACAACCATGACCTGGATGACTGAGAACCTCCATAGACATCTCCCTGACAATTATTGTATGTTAACCCAAACCAGTTGGATATATTTTGCCTCTGTTCCAGAAAATAGCAACAATTGAAAGATCTAAGAGCAACTCCGCAAGAATTCCTATTATTAAATTCTTGTTTTCTATTGTTCTCTACTCTTCTTCTTCTGCAATTTGAAACCTAACAATTGTTGTCTCAAAAAAGTGTGTGATCTTTCTCCTTAGGGTTATGCTTCTTCTTCTTTTTGCCTTCCCTGACAGTAGGTTAGTCATAGATATGGAATTGTATCCCTGAGATTTTGCTAAACAGCAAATCTCACTTGCCCCTCTTTCATGACCAAAGGTAGCGAACTTGGGGAATAGTCATTCAACAATATTTGGAAGTACAGGGTTTCTATGCTTTTGAAGTAAATTAATTATATAATCGTTGGGAAGGCTTTTTAAAACAGATTACACAATTAAATAAACTTCTTTGTAGTGATCATGTTGCTTATTGTTTGCAAATAGAATACATAGATAACACACACATATAGTTTATAAAATACTCTTACCCTCCCAACTTCCACGAGATTTGTCACCATGACTATACTTGCTGTGTTTTCATGCCAAACCATTCTCCAGAAATCATATATAGTCTCTTGCATTGGTCCTGCAACAAATAAATCCAAAGATCATTTTCAGCATACCTGAAAAGTGGAACACTATACTTTCATAATATTAGGAATGTATTTTTCTAAAACACTGAAACTGATAAAGTAGCTTTCTGCAGGCATTGGAAACCTCCAGTTTTCCATGTGGACCACCGGCTTCTTTCTTCAAACGCTGTCTGTCCTTCCAAGATAGCAAAAAGCCTTTTTCACTAATCAGCAAGAAATTAGATATAAGAGCTTTTTCCTTTCCTGCACTGCAATCAAATCTTCAAAAGCCCTCTTTGGTGCCAATGGAGTCTAATTGGTACATGGAGGGATATTTTTGAGAGCTGTTGCTCGAAGAATCAGCTAATCATCCCTTCTCTAAACATTATAACTCCCCATTGAAAAGTCATCTCATTGATTCCGCAATCACATTTTTAAAGCCTCATTTGGTCCTAGTGAAGGCTTTTAAAGAGGTGTGCTTTGGATGGGGGAAAGAGCCTGCTACATATAGTCTCTCCATGTGTATCTTCTGCCTAAAAAATCAATGCACATGTGTGTGAATAAAGATTTGAATGTAGAATAGAGGGCTATATGTGAATGGCTGTAGATATTCGCCTTGGGAGGCCATATCGGGTGGCACTTCTGTTCACTCAGATAATCTCAACCTGCTTACCCAGAGCAAATTCAATTACACTAACTTTGAGGATAGAAAAGAAATGCAGCTGATTAATTTAGGATGCTATATGTTTAATAAGCCTCTGTTGTCATTTGGTTTTATGAACTCTTTATTCTTAATAGGAAGAGTTGGCTACTGAGGTTATTTTCTCTAATTAACAAGGCTACGAGGATAAAAGAAAAAGTATTCCCTCCATCTTTCAAGGCAAAACTTTATAATGGCATTCTTTCTCTCAATGGAAATATATTAAAGAACATGATAGCATTTTATGAACTAAAATTTGTAAAATAAACCGATTCCAGCTATTTAAAGGCAGATGAGAACATCCCGGCCTTTAAAGATCTAATTAAAAACAGTCATGGAGTCACATAAGGATTGTGTGGAAAAGCCTGGAGCCTCCCCTGGCTTATCATTGCTGTATTCTCACCTAATGGAATAGTATTCTTGTGGCTGACCTTGGAAATAACACACCTCAGAAATGTATAGGACAAATGGCATCATCACAAATTATTTAGAGCTCAGAAGCATTCTGAGCATTCTAAACTGGGCCTAGAAATGCTCTGGCAACCGATGTACGATTGCTGTTATAATTCCTAATTGCCTAAACTCTGCCAATAATTGAATACTTTTGTCCTGCAGCAGCTTCCTAACTGTCTTTAAAGGCAGCCCACCTAATGCATGTTATAATAAACTAGCCTGAATGGAAGCACCCTGAAATGATGTAGCAAGAATGTTGATTTAGCCAATCATTCTCTATTCTAATTCTGGGGGCAGAAACGCCAGGCTGTTTCTGCCCCCAGATCAGACCAGAAGCCAGATTGGAATGGATCCAAAAATTCAGTATCATTTCATATCTCCTGCGGTTCAGAGCTAATTTTCTCCAGTATCTTAGTCGAGAAAGATGCACAACATACTGGATAATATTTATCCATAATTTAGAATTCTATATTTTAAGCAAATGTTTAACTACAGCTTCCTTAAATGTGGTGGGAACTTACTGTCCCTGATTAACCATCTCTAAGGGCCAGATGGTATGCTTAGCCTGGAAGATTTTTAATTACTTGGAAGGGTATGGTTCCAAAGATTTTAACTAATTTATCCACATCATCAGGCTCACATGAGGAAATAAGTTTTTGACACCAGAAAATTTTCAACTGATTGTATTTCCAGTTTTAATATTTCTCTTGAGTTTGCACTGTTGATCTAATTAGTCCAATTCCCAAATTGCTCTTTCTAAAAGTGACAGATTTTTGGAGACAGTTTATTATTTTAATAACTATAGAGAAAATTGCTTAAATGCCAGGCTTGACAATTTTATTTGCAGTTCATCTTAATGAGGGAAGTGAGCTGGGGAGAAATAGTACCTCTGGCAGTACCCTGTTATTTTGGTGTGTTCAATTCACATATGGCCAATGCATAGAAGTTTCAATTAAATATCTACACACAGAGAGAATGCACAGATATTACCCATAAGCTGATCTAAGGACTGTGTAAGTAATTATTTTGTATAGTACATATGCTAAGGGAAACCTCTGCTGATCATTTTGTTTTTTCCACACACCAATATCCTAAAATTCAGACGTGTAAAATTGGCCATGTGTATTAATTATTTGCAGTATACATTTAGAAGTCATTTTAAAGATTTCTTGTTTGAGAAATATTCTATGAGCGTATCCTTTTATTCTACTCTTCTAATTTGTGATATACTTCCTTCTAAAACATGCTACTAGGATTATAGGTGTTATTGTAAGAAAGCTGATTAATTAAATACTTTTGGAACTAATTTCAGAGTGATGATGTGTCTTTCTTTTTCAAAAGGCACATTTCAGAAGAGTCTATTCAGGAATTAAAGACAATGTCACTTCAGTAAGAAATTTATTGTGTGTTCTTTTTCTTCATTATATTTGTTAGGAGCCACAATTTATTTCAGTAACTTGACTACTGAGCAGCCTTCACAAATAAGTTGCTGCTTTAAAAAATCATTTTGCTCTTTGCACTTTTCTGCATACATACTCATATTTGTTTAGGTGTCAGAAGTCTATTCATATTCTTTGCTTATGTGTGCAGGATTATTCAGAACTTCAATGTAATGTAAATTAATGTTTTTGCCCTAAATGCCTGAAATCTCTACAAGTTTAGAGATCGAGTGCTCTTTATCTCCTTTACCTATTTATTGCGTGTGAAAAGTAAGAAATGTTCAGTTTTGATTTTAAATAAGCCATTATATTTGAATCTGAGAAAACCAATTTTTAGACAATAAAGCAGAGATCTTAACTCTGTTTGATTCTGATTTCTTTTCACTAAGCATAGTCCAAACAAGTGAGAATTCCTGAGTTTAAACTGGGCGATCCATGGTATATTTAAATTGAAAGGTTATTATCTGTTCTTTTGAGGATACAACCAAAATTGGAATATTGGTGCATCCATGTAGTAGAAAAGTCTAGTTCCCTTTTACATCTGACATGTTGCCAAATATGTATGAAATGCAATCCTAAACTTGGAAATAGACTAGTCTCAGTTGAAGCAATCTTTGGCTATTTTTTTTAAACACCTTTAATTAGGTTAGATACTTCACTGCAAATGAAATACAGTATAACTTTTCAATCATTGCTAAGTCACTGGCATCTTCTGACAATTAAAGTACTCCAGGGTACTTAGTGCTCTCTGAGCTTGTTTGTTTTTTGCAGACATTTCATTACCCAACTAGGTAACATCATCAATGTTTGAAGGGAGACTGATAATATTACTAGTTGGGTAATGAAATGTCTGCAATAAAACAAGATGTTTAGAGAGCACCAAAGACTCTTCAGTTTAACCTTAGTTACTCTTCTATTGATATTTAAAGTACCTTAATAGAGAATGTAATGCAGAATTTATGAATACAGGCTTACAAGAAAGTGCACAACAAAGAATAAATATCTTTCAACAAAAAGCATAGCTTGTATGACACATGAAATATTCTGGAAAGGTTACTACATTTTTCAAGTCAGGAGGTTTTTCTGCCTATCTGTGAAGATCTGGGAGGAAAACAATCTTTCCAGATCTCTGCCCCTAGGAATATGTAGGGATCTCGATGCCATTTCCCTTTCCTGGAATGACATTCCCCTGAGGTAAGATCAGCTCCACTTCAACTGGTTTTGGAATTTTCAAAGGCAATTAAGACTTCCCTTTTTCAACAAGAGTTTGGAATTGGATGTATTTAAATTTGATTCTGTAAGGAGAGTGTTTGTATGTGTATTTCTAAGCTTAGGCTCTTTTTTGAAATATAAGATTTTAAATCCTATTGCTGTGTTAAGATATGTCAACCGCTTAGAGTTGGTTATGACTGGGGCAGTATACAAATTCAGTTAATAATCAATCTATCAATCCAGTTCACATTTACAATTTTAGAGTCAAACTATGATTTTGATGAACTTGATACAGTACTTAAAATGTGAACTTGACTCTTTAGGACAAATATAGTCTGCCATCTTTGTTCCTGTATTTTTTTCTCTTTCTGCTTAGAGAAAATGGTATATATATTATTGCCATTTATTAAAATCCCACTATCTATGCATAGTCATTACAATCTTCTTCACAAGACTACATAGTTGGTAATTTATCCATGAGAATTAAGGCATCAGGCTAGAAAACAGGAGATTGTGAGTTGTAGTCCCACCTTAGGCATGAAAGCCAGCTAGGTGACTTTGAGACAGCCACTCTCTTTCAGCCCAACCCATTTAATTGAACTGCTGTTGTGGGAAAAATAGGAAGAGGAAGGAATATTAAGTATGTTCATCACTTTGAATTATTTATAAAAAAACAACTTGATCATTTTTTAACATTTTAAAATCATAACCATGGTGAGAAGTTGCAACTGTAATCCCCTTTGAAATGAAATGTTTTTGGGAGACAGAGGGTGCAAATAACCTACATCTGTTAATTACATATGAAGATGAGCCCACTTGTTTCAAGAGCAAGAACATTAAAAAATACTATTAAACTTTTATTTACAAAACTCATCTAGATGGCCAGTTAACAATAACTCATTAAAGTAATTTGTTAAATTCATTTGACATTTGAAAATACAAAGAAAATAAAAGGTTGCAAGGTTCAAGATTTTTCTGGAACCTCCTGTCCTTTGTCTCTGGGTCTTCTGCAAAAGGAGCAGATCCATTAGAATTAGATAACTATTCTTCACAAAATCAGTATCAATAATTGGGAGCAGTCAGGGCAGGTACGTTTTCTTATAAGGAATTATTATTTATTGAAAAAGCTATCCATTCTTAAGGATATGAATTAGCAACTTCTGCAATGTAACACTACACAATGAAATATTTGGTAAGGAGTCTCTGTGAGGCATGGACTCAGATAAGCAAATGTTCACACTAAGAAACGAATTTGTCTCCTGCAAACACCACTCCCCTTTTGTTCCTATTTATTTCCTTTGGGAGTGCCATTCAGTGTCCACTTGTGCCTTTACTCCCAAGTTGACCGCTTTTCCTTAATTGTTCCCTTCTCCTGATAGCTCTGCACATGTGCACATCGGGAACAGGCTCCAGCTGTTCTTCTGCCTCACTTATTTATGACTCCAAAGGTAGCTGATAACTGTTGGATGGTCCTGGCCCCTTCTCTGCCTCTGACACAGAGCACTCATCAGAGCCTTCACCAGACTCCAGGACTGGACCAGGTTCCTCCCTAACTCCTCATTGTCCGAGTCTGCCCCCAGCTCAGCTGGCTGCTGGCGGGCCACAACATGCTTCTGAATGACACATCATAGTTTATGGTACTGCACTTGACATCTGTCACCTAAGCATTTTTAAAAATGTACTTCTTGTATATTTTATAATAACTCCAATGCTCTGCAAAGATATGCAAATTTCTTTGCATATCATTTATGGTAAGTCCTGTTTAAATTAGTGGAAATTAAGCCTGCATGACTGGGCACTAAATTGTGTCATTAATCTTTAGCAAATAGTCTTTTCTGTGTAGATTTATATTTTGGGGAAATATATGTCATAGATCATGCTACAAAATAGATCCTAACAATTAGCATGGAAGGTGGGGAAAGATGTAAAGGATGAAATATAATTTTGCAAGGCTAGGAATCCTAATAGCTTTGGAAGGAACTGGATCAAAGTTTCCTTCCAAGATAATCCATCATTCTTTTTCCTTTCTCAAATTATATTTTTTAGCTATGCCAGTTTGAAGGTTTAGATCACAATCTGATAGGGATGAATGATGAGGGGAATTGTCTTCTTTAAAATGTCATTTGCATTGCCTCCTCACTCAGATTTCCTAAGCCAGACAATAGTAATTAAAATTATATAAGGAAGGAGATTTTAATGAAGAACTTTTAATCTATTTATTCTGAATTATACTGAAAATCCAGCAAAGTCCTTTTGTACTCAGAATATTCATGGAAAAAAAGAAAGGTAGCTATCGGTCGTTGAAAGTAATTCTCTTCTATCCTATTTTTCTTTTCTACTTGACATTTTTCAAATTATTTTCTGACATCTGAATAAATTATGACTCTGTCACTTGTCTTGACACAGAATTGAAAAGCATTAAAGGGCAGGTAGGGGCATAGGATTTATTGTTATCAAAAGCCGAACAATTTTATTCCAGAGACTTAGAATGGAAGGAAAGAGACACTAGAAACTCTGTAGAAGCCAAGTCTAGCATATAGTCCACCAAGCCCTGCATCAGTGCAGCCTTGACCAATTACACAGAAAAGACTGAGGAGTCTGTGTTAGGAATATAATCTAACAGTTGGGTTGGCAATATATAAATCATGTAACAATGCTATACCTGTTTCTTTAAATCATACTGTAAAATGTGATTGGTTGCTGTTTTCCTCAATCGGCCATAAGAGGTAGCCAGAATGACTGTTAGCTCTCTGTTTGTTAGATGCTGGGCTGATCTGATCTGAGTGTTTTGGAAGCTGGCTATTAGGGAGGCAGAGGTTGGGGGCCGGCGGGTGGGGGCCGGCGGGTAGGTGGGACTTCAGCAACATTCGCCCTATAAGATGCACAGATATTTCCACCCAGTTTTTTAGGGGTAATACCTAAAAATATTCCTATTTAAATATTCCTGTTTTAGTATCCAGTCACCATATTACTACTGTCTATAGATAGCCCTCCTGTATTTCTGCTTTTCTCTCCATTCTTCATTCCTCTCACAGTGATCTTACATCCAGATTCTTCCATTATTTTTCAGATTCTCTTCTCAGATACCTATCTTGCCAAGATATGTATCTACCTTTCACTATCAATCAAACCAATGTAGAGAAGAGGGAGAAAGAAAGGAGAAAATTTATTTTGTAGCACCATGCCTCCAGTCCACATAATTTTTACAGAGACTATGAAAGCATAAGGATAAAAAACTTCAGTTTAGAACATAACTGACGGAACCTCAAGCAAACATACTATATTGGAGTTGGCATTAAGGATTATTCTATGAAGCATTTCAATTAAGACTTGGCCCTACTTTATTGTGCACTTAAAAATTCTGCAAGAATTTTGCTAAGAAAAATACCCTATTTTCTGGAAGGATCAAAGTAAAGAGAATAGTTGCTTTAATTAGTTAAGAAGAGTTATTTTTGTAAAATATTAAATATTCTATTGAGAAAAAATGTCACAGAAAATCTAGTGCCCTAGTAGAAAGCTTTGCCTTTCTACTAGGGCAAATCAGTAGTCATTCTTCAGCGTCATGCAAAATCTCTCCCCTAGCAGAGGAAGTGGAAGGTTTAAGCCATTTTAAAACATTTTTAGTTCTAAGGAGACTTGCTGCATTCATTCAGCATATTAGGTGTTTGCTGGACATTTTAGAGATTTTCCTCATCCTATTATATCAATCTTAAAAGGTACAAAGAAAATACTAAAGAAATGTATTGCAGTGAAACACTGACACAGTGAATGATACTTGGAGGTAGGGATGTTTCATAATAAAGGGTATGCCATCCCTGCTAATATTATCCAATTCTGTCAAAACAAATGAGCAGCTAAGGATTTTGATGTTCCCCATTACATAGCATACTTGAATCTTTGTTAGCAGAATTTTGAATGTAATCAGTGCGATCAAATCTGTTTGGCCTTGAACTCATTTCATAAGCTCAAATCAAATCATGCTTTCTTTGAATTCAGATCCCCAATTAGAATCAAATCAGAGCTGATTTGCCTAGGCCTACTAAATATTATGTTGAAAGACGTATTAAAAACAGCTAACAATCCTAGAGAGGTGTGCAATTCTAACAAAGTCTTACACTTTTACTTCCTTTTCAGAGGAGCCAAAAAAAAACAACAACCCCTCACCAGTCATGTTTATCATTTTTTCTTTGCTGAAGAATCTTTATACTAAGCATTAGACTTCATTCCAGCAATTTGACTCCTTGAAGCAAACAGCCTGGTCAGCTTCAGCACAACCTGATTTAGCATGAACAGCTGATTGGCGGTTGGATTGGCCTCCTGGAATACCGCCCAACAACTGTTCCAGGCTCTGGGGATCGCGGCCACTGTCCACTTCCATGTGCCCCATTTTTGGCCTCCCTGTGTCCTGCTTTTGGCCTCCCTGTGTCCTGCTTTTGGCCTCCCTGTGTCCTGTTTTGGCCCGTTCTAAACGGCAGCAACGATCAGCAACAATGGTGATCCCCACCATTTGGAACGGGCTGCAAATGGGACATACGGAGGCCGCAAATGGAGCCTGCAGAGACCCAAAACAGGATATGTGGAGGCCAAAAATGGGGCACATGGAAGCGGCGATAAGCGGAGGCAATGATGAGTAGCGACGACGGTGATCCCTGCAGCCTGGAACAGATGATGAGTGGTGTTCTGGGAGGCAGATCCAGCCACCAATCAGCTGCTCATGCTAAATCAGACTGTGCTGAAGCTGACCAGGCTGTTTCCTGCAAGGAGGCAAATTGCTGGGAGCCACAGGTAGATATTTTTTTCTTGTTTTCCTCCTCTAAAGCTAATGTGTCCAGAGCATCTTATAATCCCAAAAATATGGTACATTTTTCACTAGTTACTATCTGGAGAGGCTAACAGTGTAAAAAAAACCTATTATGGCATCTTAGTGTGGCGAATTGCAACTTCGAATTGCAGCTGCCAACAAAATACATTAGAAACAGAGCTCAAAATGTCATTTGATTTTCTGAGGCCAAAAAATACATGACGCAGTAACCAAAATAACAGCATCTAAGTCATTTAATTAAAAGTTCAAAAATGTGATTCTTCTTAATGTAACCTTATGGAATACTAAAACTGTTAATGCACAATCTCTATGGAGAGTTTCCACAGCATGTGAGTCAATTAGTATGCAAAACTGTGGAACCAGTATTCTGATTGGATAATTACCATGAACAATATATATATATATTGTTCATAGTACCGGGCATAAAGTCAACATTTGGGATTTTAAGAAATCCATTCTAGATGTTTTTCTTGTTAAATTAAATTTTCTTATATAATTTAAATGTGAAGATAATGTCTGAAAGAACTTGTATTTTACGCACTGAAAAAAGAATAGTCCTCAAGATTGAATTTTAACAAAATCTAAATCTTGGTTTAATCCCTTTGCATATTAAACTATGGAACTGCTAGAATGATCTCCCCAAACCTTAATTTCAGTAGGAGTTGTACATCAGAACCTTCTTTGTCATTGTGTTTGCCCTTTGGAATATCTCATCCCCAAGTGAGGTCAACTCCTTATCATACTCCCTCCTCATCTTTTTAGCTAGATTGATTTTTTATAATATTGTATTTATATTACATAACATAAACATAGCTTTTAATATTGTAAACTGCTTAGAGTTATCATGCGTTAAGATGGGCAGCTAGTAAATTTTACAAATAAATAAATATATAAATAAGTAGTAATGGTATTTTGGTATTTTGTGTGATTAAAAAAATGCTTCTATAATGGGATAAAAGCATTCCCTAAAACAATGATTCTTGGTCAGTAGCATATTACAATACTGTTTGCCATACTGTAGCCATTAGCAGTAGCACTTAGACTTATATACCGCTTCTTAGTGCTTTATAGCACTCTCTAAGTGGTTTACAGAGTCAGCATATTTTCCCCAACAATCTGGCACCTCATTTTACTGACCTCATAAAGATGGAAGCCTGAGTCAACCTTGAGCCGGTGACAATTGAACTGCTGACAGTCAGCAGAATTAACCTGCAATACTGCATTCTAAACACTGCGCCACCACAGCTCTTATAAATAACTAAAGTATTAATTATTTCTTTAATGCTTACTATAAATAGTAAATGTAACAATATACATTTCATTTTCAGAAAAAAGTGGCCTTTTGGGGATTTTCAATGAGGATGTGGCAAACTGAAGCTGTCCTTATAGAAGCAGGGAGATTGTGGCTGTCCCATATTTGGTTATTATTTGAAGGACTAAAGACCAAGATTGTTGGTAGCAAAGGAAAAATATAAAATCAGTTTATTTGGTCTTGGCTGAAATAGATAGGTTGCTAACTCTGGCAATCTTTAATCGTTTTGTTTCCTACTAGGACTAGATGATGATATTTTATAGATAAGAGTTATAACAGAAGAGGGTCATTTGTCATTTTAAATTTATCTGATTAAGTTTAAAACAATTATGTTGTAACTTTTATTTTATTTTTTACAGATTGGATTTGAATGATGAGGTTTGAGGAATTTTAAAAGTAAAAAAAACCCAGATATGCGTGAAAGGAATGAATTCAAGTAAGTTTATTAGATCAAGTTTATAGATCTGTTGTTATTTTTGGTAACTACTAATTGATTTTAACTGATTAAGATGAATGATGAGTTTTTAAAGATCTGTTTATAGGTAATGAAGGCATGAGATGAAGAAATTATTTTATTTTAAAGAGATGTGACTTGTTAAAGTTCTTTATACAGGTAGTCCTCGAGTTACAACCACAAGCGAGTCCAAAATTTATGTTGCTAAGTGAAACATTTGTTAAGTGAGTTTTGCCCCATTTTACAAAATTTCTTGCCACAATTGTTAAGTCAGTCATTGGACTTGTTAAAGTTAGTAACATGATTGTTAAGTGATCGCTTGATCCAGGACACTGCAACTGTCATAAGTATGAGTTAGTGTGAAAAATGACCATAAGTCACTTTTTTTCAGTGCCATTGTAACTTTGAATGTCACTAAATGGGACATTCGAGGACTACCTATACTTGCTCAGTTGAGACTCGAGGACTATCTGTACTTGCTCAGTTGAAGGGGAAAGTTACTTTATTTTCTCTCTCTACCTTTTTTGCTTTTTTCTTCACAATATTTTTACTTTTTAATTTTTTTATAAAATATTATTTTATTATTATAATCTGTATTAGTTTTATCTGTCCAATGTAATTTTCAGTGAAATTATATAGAAAAAAAAGAAAAAGTGTCCTTTTTCTTTCTTTTAAATGACACCCTGGTCTTTGACAAAGTGATTGATAGGACTTATGACCTAAATGGTTAGACCTACAATGATTTCACAGCATATTCAGATACAAAATGAGAAGAAATAAGCATGAAGGACACTAAAGAGAATTTAAAACTGAAATTATGACGCTAAAAATGAGGTAAGCTCCTGTTGTAGGAGACACTGCTTGTTTTATTTATGTGGTTTATTAAGTATCATTAAACTTGAGCATTATTTGTATGAAATATGCAGTTATAGCTTAATGCAACCTTAGGATATTTATGGTTAGCTTCTAATGAGGATGAATAGAGAGCTGGGCAAAGGTAAAAACTCTTATAATTTAAGAAGTCCTTAAAATGAGTATGTTTTATCACTTATTAAAATAATGCATGGTTGAAGAATAGAGCCAAAGTATGGGCTAGCAGATCTCATAGTTAAAATTATATCATAATGGATAAACATTTCATCATACTTTTGTTTAAATAATTTAATTATTTCATGTCATTATTTAAGTCAAATTATTATATGCTTAATAATAGTCCTGGTTTTTTTTCATTATATGAAAAATATCCAATGATTAAAAGAGGGTGAATATATTTAGAATGACTTTCTTTTACAATTTGAGTAACTAATCTGCAATCTAAGACATTTGGGCAATGGTACAGAAACTGATGATCCAGAGGCACTACCACCATAACAGAGCCGAGGTGGCGCAGTGGTTAAATGCAGCACTGCAGGCTACTTCAGCTGACTGCAGTTCTGCATTTCAGCTGTTCAAATCTCACCGGCTCAGGGTTGACTCAGCCTTCCATCCTTCCGAGGTGGGTAAAATGAGGACCCGGATTGTTGTTGGGGGCAATATGCTGACTCTGTAAACCGCTTAGAGAGGGCTGAAAGCCCTATGAAGCGGTATATAAGTCTAACTATTGCTATTGCTAACATCTCAGATGCTATTTTCAGAGACCTCCAAAGAAAAAAGTCTGATCAAAATATAACACAAATGAAGAATTGTTAAAAACCTGACTGATGAATGATCATGTAATTACAAAATTAATTCAAATATAAATAAAACAAAATCAAATTTAGCTTTTGTATTGGCCAAGTAAAGGTCCTTAGCCAAGTAAAAATTACTCCTTGTTAGATAGGCCTCCAGATTATATACTGATAGAACAAAACAAAATTAAGCATCATATTAGGTTGATCACGTAAATTAAACACACACACAATGTGGGTCAGAAGCAGTGGTGGGTTCCGGATCCCATCGCAACCGGTATACTGTGACGGGGCTGGGTGTCCACCTCGGGCATGTGTGCTGTGCACGCATGTGCACTCACCACCCTGCGATGCACCAGCTGCTGGTGGAGGAGGTGCAGATGCCGTATGCTGCGTGTGCATGCACAAATGACCCAGTTGGCTTAAATACAGGTAAGGTACATGGGTGGGCCCTCCAAAACACTGTTCCCGTACGATGGCTGCTGCTCCCAGCTGCCACCAGTATGCCAGTACTGGGGCGCACTGCCCAGAACCCATCACTGGTTAGGAGGCCTGAGACAATAACTACAGATCCTTCATACCCTGGTAATAAACTGTTTCAATACCTCCTCTCGGGGCACTGCTATGCTATAGGGCATTGCATGCCAAAACAACTAGACACAGGGACAGTTCCCCCCCCTTGTTTCCACTGAATTTCAACTATATGATTTCAAGAGAGCGAGAATCTACTAGATAAATTTTTGATTTTTACCTAAGCATGTTAACATTTCTGCAAAATTAATGTTTCATGAATGTGTCTATGAATGATGTACAACTCTTTCTAATGTCTAAATAAGAATTTACTTGTAAGAGAAATGATGGTTGAAAATCATGCTCTATTGCTAAATTGTGAGGGTTAATTAAGCCACTCAACATTAATACATATGTTTTACTAAACTGATCAATAATAAATATGCTTATGTCCTCATTGTAAGCCTTTGTCTTTGTGGGATGATTGATCTGTATTAAACTAAAGAGCTTTGTTTAAATTTGTCTCAATTTTCCTTAAGAATCACAGATTTTTTTTCTTTTTAGTTGGGATGAAACTAACTATTAATACCTGCAAATGAAATAAATAGTTAGTAGACAGAATGATGCAGTTGTCTGCTAGTGGCAACACTAGCTTATAAAATAAATACAATTGTTTTTGAAAAATAACCCATCTTTTATTCATTTTCTGTGGGAGGAGATGGAAACTATTATTCTGGGAACCAGTTGTCTTTATTACATAAACTCATTGAAGAATAAGACAGCATTAATTTAATAAAAGTGTAAACCAGATCTTTTCAAGGGAATAAAGGAATCTCTACAGATGTTAACAGTTGTTTTCAATAATAAAGACTTGAATTTAAATGAATTTATAAAGTGTTTTCACATATGTAAACAAGCCTCTTGTGGATCTTTAATTTTGCAAATTCCTGAAATTCTTCTGTTTGTTAAGCTATTATCATCTTTAAAAATTATCCTCCTCTCTCTCTAGATGCAAGCAAGAGAAAAATGCTAAGGAATGTGCTTAGCTACAAGACTGAACAGTTGTAATTAACAATGGTGAAATCGGATAATCAATCAATCAATCAATCAATCAATTTCATGGTTTGTATCTTTGAATACAGAATGTTTCTGAGACAGCTGTATCTCAACTAATCCCTGAAGCGCAATTATCATTTTGAGTAGCACAGTGTAACAGAAAGTAGAAATAAAGCTATGTGCTCATTACAAGGAACTAGGAGATCTCTTTTTTATTACATAATAGATGAACAGAAACTAATCTGGTAAATTCAAGATCTCTCTCTTTCTCCTGGCTATTCACCTGCAAGTTTGATCTATTATACTTTATTCTCTAATCTACAGGAATGTAATACCTTCAAATGGGGTTGAACTGTGGAATTGTTGCTGCTCTCTGAGCTTGGTTGTTTTCTTTCAATCATTTGATTATCCAACTAGAAAACTTCATCAGTGCTAAAAGGGAATGGAGTTTGACACCACTCCCTTCTAGCACTGATGATGTAACCTAGTTGGGTAATGAAACATATGTAAGAAAAACAACCAAGCTCAGAGAGCACCAAAGATTCTACTTCCAAATATCAACTGTAATGTTAGTTTGCCGAACCCCCGCCCCTCTGGTATTTTTTTTTAATAAAACATTTTCAGATGGGGGAGTAATGTTTAAAAATTAGGACACTTGATGAACTGTAAGTTTAATATATTATGATCTACTACAATTTAAATGAATGTAAAATATTTACAGGGATGTTAATTATTTTAAAAGAAAAACAAACTTGATCAAATAAATCATAAATGTAC
>NW_028261382.1:149095231-149105231 GCF_051295495.1 Thamnophis sirtalis | reverse complement strand
GCAGTAACAGGAACCCCATGTCTGGTAATCTTTGGCTATGCTGGCTTGGAATTTTGGATATTGCAATTCCCACTTTCTGGAGACTGTCTTATTAAGTCCAAATGCATAGGTATAGAATAGGAGATCTCTGGCTCAATAGTAGTAACTGTGAGAAGGATTCTTGGTGGATCATCTCTTAAGTAGGAGCCAGCTCTATGCCTGCCAAAAAAGTCAATGCAATTCTAGGCTGCATCAACAGAGGGAGATCATCAAGGTCACGGAAAGTGACAGTATCATTCTATACTGCATTGATGAGACCACACGTGGAATACTGTATCCAGTTCTAGTCACCACAATTCAAAAAAGATGCTGAGGCCCTAGTAAGAATACAGAGAAGGGCAACAAAAATGATAAGGGGTCTCGAGGCTAAATCATTTTATGAATGCCTACGAGAACTAAGTATAAGAAGAGAAGGCTCAGGGGAGATATGATAACATTCTTCCAATACTTGAAGGGCTGTCACAGAAGATGGTATTGGATTTCTTTTTCATAGCACCTGAGGGCAAGACAAGAAGCAATGAGTGGAAGCTTCTCAGAGGGAGATTCAATCTGGAAATAAGCAGGAATTTCCTGAGAGTAAAACTTATTAATTAATAGAACAGTTGCCTCTCGAGAGTTGTGGGTGCTCAATCACTGGAGGTTTTCAAGAAAAGATTGGACAACCATTTGCCTGGGATGGTATAAGGACTCCTGCCTCGGGAGTGGGTTGGACTAGAAAACCTCCAAGGTCCTTCCAGAATTCTATCAGGACTTTGCTTTTGATATGTATCTTACCCATTTTTTATGCTTCAGAAGCCAAAAAAAACCCCTTTGTTTGGATTGGTGGTGTTCCTTTTGTATTTCAGGTAAAATCAATTATACTTAAAGCCACTGTTGTCACACCTTGGGACATAAACATTTCTGGTCCAAGGGAGAACATACAGTAATATGAACTAAAAAACGGGAGGGGGAAGAGATTATTTTTGGTAGGATTCCAGTAGTAATGCTAAGTTGAAGTTGAAAGGTAGACAACTGGACTTTATTTTACATCCTTCCATTTAGAGCAGGATTTAAAATGATGGAAAATATGCATGAAGACTAAAAAAAATATACCAAGAATATATCTAGTGGTTTACTTGTAAACAAGGGTTGGCATTTTTAAAATTTCTTTCAGTTTCTTTAAACATATGTCAGCTTTCATTAATAAACGTTCCCGATGATGAGCTGAACTTCATATCTTTGAAATTATAACAAGCATTGGTTATAAGCATTTCACATTTTAAATATTTAGAGGGGATCATTTTATAAATGAAACCTCTTTGGGCATGCTGACCAGCAATTTTGGAATGTAAGTCAACAAGTCTCATCCATATTGAGATAGTGATTATACATCACATTTCTGTTACTCTATTGTATTCTTGGAGGGTATGCGATTTAGGAATAACTGGAATGAAGAGGTATTTGAGATCCTTATTTATCAGTATTTGAGCTCTTCCAATGAAATTAGATATTATCTAAAATTATTAAAATATTAATTAAAATAATAAATTATTATTAGGTTTGAAGGGAGAGATAGGAATGGTTCTGCTTATTACTTGGTTTCACATTTCAAAAATAAATTGCTGAAGAGCTTTTGCTCTAGTTCATTTCAGTGCCTTTGGTAGTACTCAGGGGTGGGTTTCTCGCCCCGTTCCAACCACCCCGTTCCAACTTGCCCCGTTCCAACCCTTGTGCATGCGCGGGGTGCACACATGTGTACTAGTGTCTGCGCGACGCTCCAGCTCCTCCTGGAGGATCGCGCAGGCGCTGTATGTGTCCTGCGCATGCATAGAAGCGCAGAACTCGTCAAAACCGGGTAAGGACTGCGGGCGGGCAGGCGCGCCCTTCGCCATTCCCGGAAGTTACTTACTTCCGGGTTCGCTGACCAACCGGTTCGCAGGGACCGCCGCAAACCGGTTGAAACCCACCCCTGGTAGTACTAGAGGGCAAATATGATAACATTCTACTGCTGATCAGTCCTATTTGTGTGAAGCTCCATTCTAGTAATGCCCTTATTAGTACATCACTAACGGGTGGAGGTATCACATTCTATTATTCTACTGTTTCATCATCAACATGTAGTTCCTGACTCTATTGCCAAGTTCTGCACAATTATATTGTCATTTCTTCAATTATTCTTAATACTACTATATTTTATGTTTCATTTAAAATGATTTGAATTTTATTTTAGTCTATAACGCACTGATGTTATAAAAGTTTCATTCTATATATCTGTGCATTGTTAATAACAAAGTTTCAATAAACTTACGGTATAGGTTTAGGTTTGTTTTTATAGCCCCGTATAGGAAAATCTTAAAATGCATTAAACCATTTTATAGAATCAAAACTCATAATTCACTCCTTGGAACTGTGTGGTCTCCTGGTTTATCTCCAAAGCCAAGCCAAGCCAAGTGCTATATCTCACCTGGTTCAATTTTTGAGGATAGCTTATTATCTTCATGGTTTGGTCCTAAATTTTTGATTTTTAGTTCTTTGAAATTAGCTCTAGGAATACTTGCATCCTGCATGGAATATCCATAAGAAAATTAGTCCATTGCTATTTACATAACTCACCCACTGAGATAATAGATGTACTTTGTTAAAGGAACTCTACAGAAATTAAAAGGAAATGCACAATCAGAAGTATTCTCTCTCTCTCTCTCTCTCTCTCTCTCTCTCAATATGTACAGTATGTAGACACATTCATAGGCTCATTGAAATAAAATAGACTCATGAAATAAAAACTCTTGTAAAATGTATTTCTTGATTGAAGTCTTTTTATAACTATATGGCCATGACATTGACAGATGTCAATTAATGTTTGGTCTCATTATTTACAATAAAAGAAATAAAGGTTGTACTGCTTGAGAATGATGGGAATCTTAATCTGGTATATCTACGGGATATCAGGTTTTGGAAGGATAAATTTGGCTCTGTTGTTAAAACACTTAGCATTTGTTATGTTACTGAGTACTTAACGAATGTAGATACCGGAGCATCCCTTGGTCAAGCTCTCCTTAAAAAAAAAGATATTATCACGTAAGTAGACACAGTTCACCTTTGCAAAACATTCTGATGTCTAGGGGAAAATCACAAAACTGTCATCCAGATGGCAGGTTTCAGATGCCACATCTAATAATTTTCCTATTAAAATAGAAAAAACCCCAGATATGCCATTTATTTGGAAGTGGTTAAAAATAATTTCAACTAAATATGTGCACTTCCTTTCAAGAATTTTCTTTCGATAGAAGTTTATCAACTATGGGTGGCAACTCTTATTTAAATTCAAATGAAATCCTAGTAATGGATAAAATTAAAGCAGACAAATATATAATGCTAATCTTAAAAGGAAAAAGAAATAAAGTCCTACATAATATCAGCAATCCTAGGCAGAATAGATAGAAATTATTTTCTCTCACATATAACTGCTGATATTTTGTGATATTTTTATCTAAGTATAAAACCAGGTGATCCTAGAAGTGGGCATGAGCCTTTAATTAGCCAAATGCTCATTTTTTAAAAATAATTTAATTGCATATAAATTCTATAAAAATATTTGACTTTGAGATGACCATATGTCGTGGGTAGGAACGAAAGAAAAAATAAATGTAAAATGATTCAGGTTTAAAGAGGGCCAAAATATTTCGGATCCATCTCAACTATTATTAAACAAGCATTTGGTGGCAAAGGAAAAGGTTATGAATTGATTAAACTAACCAGAATTATGGGCTATTTTGTGGCTTTGTTCCCATCTGTCAAATTGGACTGTCTGAAAAATAACACAGAGAAGACAGTTTTTCCTATAGATCACACATGACAAAGCAATCCAGCTTTCCCGTTCTGTTAAAGGCACTGTTCTTTATTTTTTTAAAAAACATACTGTTAGCCTTCTGAAGGACTGAGCAGCTTTTTAAAAGCATTTAGAAAATATGTACAAGGATGAAAAGGTCACTTGCATAAAAGCGAGTATGCATGCACAAGGTGAAAGCTTAATGAAACATTATGCGCAATCCAGAATAGCTCCAAGGTTAAGGGAGTCCGAGTCAGTCTTCTGCAGATCCATTTCCTCTCTCCAGGCTTCTCATGTTAACCCAGTGATTTAGTACTCTGCATTAAGAGCAATTCACCTGCCTCTGGTGTCCCAGTGGCCTGTCTCTCTGGGGAGTGAGGTGGAGAATAAAAAGTTCCACATATGGTAAAGTCAAGCTGCTTGGAGCCTGCTGAGTGTCTGCTGTGGGGATAGCAGCTCCTGAAAGCCCCAGCTGGTACTTGGAAGAGATTCTGCATTACTACACCTCAGTGCCTGCTTGGTTCCCTTCGGAAACTGTTGGCTCCACATACGACAGCCATTTTAGATCTCTTCAACCCTTTTCTCCCGATTCTGTATCCAACTGAACAGTTGGTCCTCTACTGCTAGATAATCAAATTCTTCCATCTGGTCCTATCCCTGTGGAACTGAAAAGGTGTAGTATGCACCCGGTCCCAAACACATACCAGGAGAAGCAATGCCTTACTAACAAAAAGCTATCAACAATAGAAAGCACTATAAAGCCTATTTTAAAGCAAAGGAAGAGGAAAAGATTTAAATATCTATAAAATACATGTGAAAGAGGGAAATAGGAGAAAATACCGCTCTGCTAATGAAATACTAAAAAGAAGTACTGCTGCTACCATTCAAGGGGTTTTAAAAGCAGGAAAACAAATAAATAATCAGAAAGTCAATTACAGGATTCTCTCTCTAGCTGTATTCTCACACAAATGTAGATCTCTATAAAAGCTCTCTGGTAAATAAATAAACATAGTAAATCTTGAGAAATGCACTGCACATAAATCTTGTTACTGCAAAAATAAATACTGAAAGTGCCACTTTTAGCAAATAATATTAGGGAACATTGTCATATTGAGATGATAGCCTTCTATTATGGATTTTAAATAGTAATATATTTTTAGGGGTGGGGTGGGGTAAAGACTTTTTAAAATGCATTATTTTACTTGAGCTGTTGTTAGCTTTATCTTGATATTTTAAAATAAGAAATCAACAAAAATTCTAACAACAGAAACTGCACCCTCACAATTTAGCATATACTTATTTGTGGATTAATAGTCATGGGTTCAACTATTGAAAGTCTCCATAGGAAGGGAAACACCATGTGCCACACTCTATATGGATTCCTTTTTCACATATGTAAAGGTTACACATGCTCTGAAATGTGAAAATATGATCCATGCTGAACATGATTTTGTCCCCTTCCTATTGCAGCACCTATAAGAGGCTTCAGAATATTTATAAACTTGATATGGCAGATAATGTATTAGAAATTATCATTAAGCAGGGATCATATACTGATTCAAGAGCAGGGTAACAAACCACGTATCTACTAAAATATATGTAAATTAATAACAATTTTCTATTTCCAGTCCCATTGTGCATTAAGATCTGAATTACTTGTGAAATATCTCAACGTGGACTTTTGTCAGTGCTTTTTGAAACCCCCGTTTCCAGAGAATAATAAGACTCTACCCATATGTAGTGGAATCTCATATTCTTCTTTTGGCCACAACTACGTTTTATTTTTAAGAGCTTTCAGTGATGGTATGTTAGACATGTAACTAAACAACTGGGTGAAAAAAATATGTGGCTCATATGTTATTTGTGGTCAAGGGTGTGTGAAGTCCTCACAAACAAGACACTTAAGGAGGTAAATTCTTGCCAGTCGAGTTAATGACTGGTAAGAGCTCAACAACTACAAATAGAGATAAAAAGGGAAAGAAGACTTGTTTTACTGTAATCTCAGAAGAAATATGTTTTTCTAAATAAGCAAAATCTTTTGGTAATGTACAGAACTGTCTGTAGATTTGTATGAGCTTTGGTAGATGTTGGGCTGTTGCTATCGTCATCATCAGACAACCTGAAGCTACTATTTTATGTTCTTTCTACAACTGAAGCTACTGTTTAATTTCATACAGTTAAAATAGCAACTGCAAATTATTGTGATTATTATTCATTTTTTGATTCTCCCCTGCCCCATACTCTTTTTAATTTCTAGTCTATACCCCATAATAACATTCAAGTAAAATTAGTAATATGTCTTATTATTGTTGTATTTTTAAAAAAAGCATGATTACATCATTAAATTTAAATTTTAACATGGTTACAGAAAAATATGGAGACCAACTGAATGAGACCAAAGTCTATCTTCTATAATATTATATTTCCACAGCAGCAAACTAGGACATGAGCATAATAGTGCAATTTCACTCATTTTCCTAAGAATTTCTTTATAACTGTTAAGCATTGGAGGCTTTATCTTTCATTAATTGGCTTAATCCCTCTTTAAATTCTGTGGCCAGAATTTTTAATTTTGTTAAATAGTGTTGAGTTTATGTTAAAAAAAACACTATATTTTTCAGCTTAGAAAAATATTATAAAATCTCTATCTGTAAAAGCTAATTTCAAGGTATCTATACCCACAGGATTTTATATGTAGGTTCATGACTGACTTTCCCAACATTTTATTTAACAATTGTACTCCTGTAGCATCTGTATGTGACTAATTAATAAATCATTTTTGACAGATGAGAGTTTCTTTTCTACATTCTAGCCTATATAATTCAGATTACAACTCTCTTTAGGGAAACCCAGTTTAAATTCCAGATGTAAAAAACAAATAAAAATAATTATTGTACATATAGCAATATATGGGAATGGTATAGGAACAATACTATAGTATAGTATAGTATAGGGACAATAGCAGCAAAATGCTCTTTTACATGGCATACATGGTTCAGTGCATATATTACTCAGTGCTGTTGAAAGAGAGCATGTTGATAGCTCTTCAGCCTTTAACTAAAGTTTCAGAGGATGCTTAAAGTTATCCAAAGATTTCCCTTCTTCAGAAGAGGAAAGGGAGAATCCTGTTAAATGATAACGTAATTTTCTTTATTTTTGGCTATGTTGTGCAAATTTAATTAAGTATAGTTTATTCAATAATCCACAGTCAAGCAAATCATTACTTACTCTAAAAGAGACAAACATTTTATGAGTAATTTGTTATTAATTCCTGGACTCTGATACTTTGAACACTGATCAATTTAAGGAACATTTAAACAAAATTCATGCAATATGAAGAAGACATTCAGCAAGCAACTTATAGCATTTTCTTTACAGTTTCTGTCATAGTGATTAGTTGCTAGATTAGTGCTAGAAATAATGATCAATTATTTTAATGCAATATCATAAATAAATGAAGAAACTCTCTTTGTTTCTGTCCTGATTGGTGGAAAATCAATTGTCTATTGCCTGGAAATGACTGACTTTCCATTTTTGATATTTACTAACTACATTCGGACACAGAATTTTCTGTGGTGCCATGGAGAATAAAACCAACAAAAATTATTTGTAAGTAAACAAATGTTATGAAATATTTATGGTGCTGAAAATTAATTACAATTAAAGAGCATCTTCTTTTAGAAATCAATTGCAACTCTATCTAATGGAAAGTGTGTAGATGTTATGAATACAGAATAACAATATAGTTTAACCTTAGAACTTGTAATACAATTTTCTGGTGTAATATCAAGGAGGAGATGCTTTGCTGTGGCATATTAAGCATAAAACTTCAAGAATTTATTACTGTTGTGTATAAATTCTATAGCAATTGTGCATAATCTCCTTGAAGAGTCAATAAATTGAATTAAATGTTAATTATGAATTAATTCACATTTAAACATCTCAAGAGAAGATGCACTTGTGATTCTACTAACGTGGGTGATGATCAATGATAGATAGATGGATGGATGGATGGATGGATGGATGGATAGATAAGAAAGATAGACAGATGGGTAGATAGATATGATATACCATGTACAGGTAATTAAAGGTAGAATCTGAAATAAAGAAAATCCTGGATGTATCACCATAATAAGGGTCTGGAATTTCTGTTATAAGTCATGAAGTCCAAGGAATTCATATGACTGAACCCAATTTTTCTACTTTTTTGTAGTAGTTAAGTGAATGCTACAGTCATTAAGTGAATGACGTGGTTGTTAAGCGAATTCAAGTTTTCCTATGGGGTTTTTTATTGGAAACTAGCCCAAAATGCTGGAAATTGGCAAAAAAGATCGCAAATTGTGATCACATGACTGCAGAATGCTGCAACTGGCTCTAAAGATGAGATGGTTGCCAAGCACCCAAAATGAAGACATGTGAATGCAGTGTATGTGTGTAGCCATTGGAACTTAAGAACTGAGTCATTAGCTTTTGGGAGATCTGTTATACTTTTGTAAAATTGCTAAGCAACCAGTCATTAAGCAAGGACTACTTGTGTGTGGAACAAACCTCTGGAATGAAATGGTATTTTCATAGCAAGAAGGATGAGTTTCCTTGCTTGCCATGATGAATGCAGCATGAAAAATAAAGGGGAATATTGAACCAAGTTTTCTGCTGTCCCTGACCTGTGAGCTTTGCCATATGTTATGGAGAATCTCATTGCTCTACTTATCTCAGTACAAAACTTCAAGTTATTCTCCACAGTAAGTCATCTACCGAGACCTAAAGATTTACCGGTAGGATGTGTGTGCCCCTCCCTCCATCTGTGTGTGTGTCTGTGAGTGTGTGTGTTCATGTGTAGCTGAATTACTGAAAGCTTACAGTTTCATATTCAATACTCAATATAAAGCAACTGCAATTCTATAGATTAATTCTATAAAGATTTCTCAAAGAATACAAAAATTGGTTTTGATATCCATCCAAAGTCTTGATTGTAAGACTGGTCATACTCATCATAAAGCCTCAGGCTTCTCCCTTGGAATTTCAAGGAATTAATTTTTTACTAAACACCTGCTAAAGGGCTGTGCTCTGCACTTGGGCATACAATTTAATCTTTTTGTGTTGTCTCCCAGCATTTTCATTGCTGTTTGAGTAATTCACACAGGGAAAATCTGAGTCCAGCACTAAAGAGATACGCTCGTTTGGTAATACCTACATGTTCAGACATTTTAAAACACTAACATCGCACATTTGCCTTTTCCATAGTGCAGCCCACAATATTTAGTACCTATTTTTTTAAAAAAGGCTTACTTATTAGCAGTAACAATATAGTTGTTATGCTCCATCACAGTATGTATAAATACTACATCTATTGCCTTACTCACCTCATACAACAGAATCCAAATTAGATCCTATTATTATATTGAAGTCTCACACTGAAAAGCAGTTAAGCTTCTTTGAATAGATTCCCTATTGCACAAAAAGTATGCCAGTCTTTGACTGCCAAAATCAATTAGTCGCATTCATTATGCCTCTATTTATTAACACTGCACTCTTTATAATGCATTTGCTGCTGAACAAAAGAAAGTTATGAAATATCAAATGTATGTTATGATTACAATTATGGCAAACGGAGTAACAATAACTTTTACCTGGATTCAACAGCCTTGTAAAGATTACATTAGAAGTGGCAGATTTATGATCTTTCCAAATGAGAATTTGTTCCAATTTGTGCATTTCAACACAAAAAAGATACACGATTGGTTACAGGTTACTGGCTCTATAGTGAAAATCTTATTGTCCCTCATCTTCAACCATACGAATGGAAACACATTGACAAATGCCACGGTAATCTGTACTAATTTACAACCAAGTGGATAATACTACAAAGCTTTATTTTATAATTACAAAGCTTTATTTTATAATTAGGCTTCTTGACTGTACAAAATATAATCCTGATTGAGAAGAGACTTGAAATCAGGATATGTTCTTACTGACCATTCATATTATTCAGTATTTTTACTGCTTTGTGTAGCCCGATTACTCAATATGATCAGAAATGCTAGCCTACTCTACAAACTAATTAAATAATTAGTTATTAATAGTTATTAAATAACAAACAGAATGGATTAAATCAATAGATAATAGATGGATGAATAAATAAAAGTTATGACT
>NW_028261382.1:149000231-149090231 GCF_051295495.1 Thamnophis sirtalis | reverse complement strand
CAAGAAATCCCACATTGCACTATTTCTACTAATTTCCATGAGGTTTATATAGAGTGACAAAACAGCTCAAAAGAAAATAATGGGAATTTAAAACATTATTAGCTTGATACTCTACACCAGGGGTGTCAAACTCAATTTCATTGAGGGCCACATCAGGGTTGTGTTTGACGTCAAGGGGCCGGAATAGGCATGCCCAGGGTGGGTGAGGCCAGTTCAAGGTCACTTGTGTCGTGGGCGCCTGTGGTGGCCGGAGCACTCTGCCAGCGAAAATGGGCTCCCGAGGCTGCTACGGCCTCCAACAGCCTGCGTGCAGCCCTCCCGAGCTTCATTTTCACTGGCAGAGACATTGCGAGCCAGTCATTTGCTGTTTCCAGGGCAGCTCCACAGGCCACATCTAAGCACGCCGGGCCTTGAGTTTGACATCCCTGCTCTGCACCAAATACAATTCAATTGAATATCATATTGTGTTTTTTAACACTAGTATTTTTTCTTAAGCCATGATGTAATCTAGATATAGCCTATTTTTTATGACATGGAAAGAATTTTTTCCTACATGCAGTTACATTTTGAAAGTTTCTTTAAAAAAAATAAGGTGGATTTTGTTAAGAATTATTGTTGTCAGTGAGACGTGATTGTCTTCTCAATTACTCAAGGACATAATAGGAATATAAAATATACAAAATATTCCATTTTGTCATGTAATGTGCTGAAATGAATGCAATAATTTTGAAATTCATAGATCATTAAACCCAAATAATTGGTTGAAATTTTGTGCTAAATTTCAATCAGAACCGTCTTTTTCTTTTTAAAGTTCATCATGCTTGCAAGAATTTCACTTATTCTGTTTCTGGAATACTTATATTTGAAATAGGGACTCAATATAAAATAACAATTGAATATTGCTTTGAAATTAAAAGTAATGTAATTTTATTTGCCTTTGTGAAAGCATCATGTAACTCAACAAGACTTACTTCTGTATAGGCATGTACAGGTGTGTACATTAATAAATGTATTTGTTAGCATGCTATGGTATGCTATGGTAAGGTATGATTTTAGCTTTGTTGATTATCTTACTACTAAATTAGTGACATGGAAATTATGCTTGACCTAGGCACAACATGGATATCAAAATCAACTGAAGCCAAGATATGGATAAGAGATGATGTTGCTATATGGATAAATGATGATATCATAAGCTAATAACCTTTTCAGATATTTCATTTTCTATCTATATTTTGGTAATGTAATGAAGTTTACAATAACATCAGAAATTCTAAATTCTCATTATTGGACTATTGTTTTTTATCTGAGATTTTATCTGAGAACTGGGTATCTCATCTAAATTTAGAGAAAAATGATTGGCACATATAAAAATTCACATTTAGTAATGAATAGTATTTACAGAAAAGGAAGCACTGGAAGGAACACAGAGTCTAAAGCTGTATTGGAACGTTGATGATAACAGCTACTATTCTAAACCATTTGATTAAATTTAGCCATCGGAACATTTCCAAGTTCTAATAAAGCAGCAATTACATCTGAAAGGGAACTCAGCCAAAAACCTTACTATTCCAATCTCTGTCTTTCAAGCAACCTGCTACAATATAAGCTGCTTAGTTTTGATCATATACACATCCAGGTTGTTGGAAATGATGAATTGGAGGTGATTTTACAGCACTCTAAACTGATCTCAGATCTAAGCTTATTTCTCAAACATTAAGAGTTTATGTTTAACTTGAAATGATTATTTTTGCTTAGCCTTTTTCAAAATGTACCGTGTTTTTTGGAGTATAAGATGCAGCAAGGTTTTGAAGAGGAAAAAAAAAGTTTTTGCACTCTGCAAATCTCCCCAAAATGGCCAATTTTTCCTGTTTCCCCCCCCTAAAAAGGCACGAATAATGGGCCTGTTTTCCCCCCTAAAAAGGAACGAATAGCTTTTAGGGAGCTTGCAGAGTGCTCCTGGGGGGTGAGGGTGGGCCAAAAACAAGCATTCCTGCCCTCCCCAGCCCCCAGGTGCTCTCTAAAAGCTTCCTAGAGGCTCTGCACAGCTATTTTGGTGAAGGGGGCAGGGTTTCATAAGGAAAAAAATGCTTTATTCAGTGTATAAGACACACCCAGATTTTCAGCCTCTTTTTTGAGGTAAAAAGGTGTGCCTTATACTCTGAAAAATACAATAAATTATTCTTTTCTTTCCTCAATTCACAATGGAATAATAATATATAAAGTGCGGAATATTTTTTATCATATTATGTTTTACAATTATATGAAACAGAAAAAAATATGTTATTATATACAATGTTGTAAAGTGGAAAAAATAAAGATTATGAGATTTAACTGATATATTTGCAATTTAAAAAGTATATTGCTGTATTACTTCATATTCATAAAAATGTAAAGCTTTGCATTTGATACAAAGTAGTTAAACTTGGATAGTATAGTATTTAGGTTCTGATTTTTTGAACATGTTTGGTAAAGATAATTTATTCATCACAATCATACATGTCTGTTCTTTCTCCTAACAAATCATATCACAGTGTCAGATTTGTAAATTTTATAGAGCAGTGAACAATATTTCTTACATTTTTTAAATCTTCAGGCAAAGCTATTTTACTAGCACATTACTCGCTACTGTGTTCTTTTACATTAGCAACATTGCAGATATTTTGATATATGATTGAAAAGTGCATTGGATATTTGAATTACACAATAGTATTGTAAAGCAATTTAGGGACAAGCTAATGCACATATGAAGGAACTGTTAAGGAATAACATGAAGAAAATGTCCAGTATAGAAATTGACACAAACATAAGAAATTCAAAATAATTCAATATCAATATCTCCCTTTTTTCGTTCTGACGTACCTGAAAGGGCTGACAGTTATGAGTAGATGAAAATAAGTAATCCAGATATTGCTAAACCTCAGTTTCCAGCATTGCTCAACATTTCCTATAATGTCTCAAAATGCTGGGAGATATACTATGGGGGCAAATAAATGTTCCCTACTCAAGACTAATTCAATGGTTCTTACAGCTACAACATGTAATAAAATGATTTGATTAATAATGCTGTTACTTGATTTAACTGCAATTTGATTCTGTGAAAGTACACTGAGGAGTGCTATTTTGATGGGAACGTAACTATTTTAAACTTCTTTTTTGACTGATTTAGTTATTCTGCTTATATGTTTTGGGCTTTTTGTCTTAAGGATTAAAGAAGCAGATTTGTTTCTCTTCCTGCCAAGGAAAAGATTAGATTTTCATTGAATGTTCTTAGAAAGAAATTTCCAACAATAAAAACTTTAAAAAATTTATCATAGAGCACAGATGCCTCTTCTTAGCATAAAGCAAGCAACACATGACAAGTAGAACTATTATAATTTGAATTCAATGTATGGTGTGTTTTGTGTGTGTGTGTATGTGTGTGTGTAAAAAGCAAAAGCAATGACATTGTTTATTTATTATTTTGACTATGTAAAGACAAGATATAAATTTGTTTATCTAAAGAAAAACACATACAGAGACAGAGGGAGTCAATTATCCCAGGAAATTAAGGCAATTCGATCATGTAATGTTACAGCCTATACAATAGATTCATATTACTATAAAATTCCACTGGCCTTATTCTAAATTCAAACAAACAATACGACAATGTAAGTTTTCATGTTGGGATTATGATTTAGATTTCCATTTTTTCTAAAAGCTTTGCAGGCAGGGACAAGAATAAAAGAGATTTCAATAGCTGGAACCTTGTATGTGAACTTTTGTGTGTATTATCTGGCCAAGTCACTAAGATAGTAATGTACCCGTACTCAGATTCTGTATCAGTCATTCCATACACACTGATACACTAAGTCCCCATGACCTTGAAGTGCAACCCCGATATCAACATTTTAACATTTTGTACATTACTGTATATGTACATTTTACCAGACTTTGAGATAAAAGCAGCAAATTCATAGTAAGAATGCTAAGCTATTTGGACAGAAGGTAGTGAATCAAAATTTGCAAAACTTCTGCTTTCAAAAATAGCCTAAGTGACCTCTTACAATACTCTGACCACTCCATTGCAAGCAGGAGGCAACCCCTGTGAAGAGTGAATTCTGGCAAAGTTCTCTCTTCACAGATGATGCACAGCTTAAGCTATAATGAGTTTTTGGGTTACAAATGCTGAACGCATTAATATTCCTTGATGATAATTATCACAGTATAAGCACCTTTCCCAATGTGAGTAGCGTAAAGCAACTGAAGCAGCATTTTTACTATTTTTGAAACAAGCTGGAAAACGGGATTTTGTACTTCTCTAACCTGGGATCAACATATAATTATAAATATCTCTTCACCTAGGAATCTATATGTGTATTTAAACACCTTTCTGCATTTCATCAATTCCCACTCTTTTGAGATATATTTTCTTATTCTCTTTTGCTGTGCCATGTAAAACTGTAATGTATTTTTAAAATATATACAAATTGTGAAGAGCATTTGGCCCACATTTTATATTTAATATTTAAAGGTCTTCCTCTTTTCTTAGCCCCTGAATGACTCATAGAAATTTTTACCGATTTATTACCAAACATTCAGAACATCAAATCTATTGGCTAGTGCATTATATGGGAAACAGTGGCTTGGATTCAGGGATGCTTTTCAGGTTAATGCTATGTTTTCACTGTACATGTAAACCTATGTTCATCTTCAATGAGCTAAGATTTCTATTCCACTTGTGCAAACCACTACACCATGCACTGGCTTCGTTAGGCCAGGCATCAATGCTAATTTTGCTAGTTGTTTCATTAGTTCAAGGGATAAATTACATGTGACTCCCCAGATGTAGTTATAAATCCTATCACCCATCACTAATAAGACCAGCAATTGGAAGTTGTAATTCAGCAACGTCTTGATGACAAAAAATATTCTCTCATTCCCTTAGCTTTTGTAGAGATATCTAAAGAAACACTAATATTTCTACTTCTGATAGCAAAATGTCTGATACAGACCTTGATGATCTTCTATGCTCATGATGTGTATGCATATATAAATTAAACTGTCATATTGAGACTACATATTGTATTTTTAAAGGAAAATTTCTTCTATGATGGCTTGTGTTATTCTTTCCATCTATACAAATATCTATACAAATCCATCTATACAAATATCAAAACACTGTTCACCATTCAGGTGTGTATGTGTGCATGCGCGGGCACACACACACGCACACACACACACACGATAATAATACTTGGAATGGATTTTTAAAATGAAAATAGTTTTAAAAAGAAAAATAACTTAACAGGTTATTGTGAGACCAATAGGTAACAATAAGTAAAAATCAGCAAACTTTCAACTCACTTGTTTTTATTTCTCTATCTTTTTGAACATGTGTTCTTTCCATTTTAGACATTTTAAACTAAAATTAGCCTCAATTACTTATTTATATTATCATGCATAAAATTAATGTCATTTTTCCTGAAGGGAAAAAGAGGATCCTACTCACTGCTAATTTGTGGTTTATTCCCCATAGGAACAAACTATATTACCATCATCTTCTAATTTGGTTTATAAAGGCCCAACAAAAAATTCTAAACAAGTATCAATTATTATAAAAATGACATTAAAAGTTTCAAACAATAATGATTATGCACTTCAAAATCATCTCAATAGTGTTCTAATAAATTGAATTTTTATTGTTAAAATTATCAACTGCACGTTGCCATTTGCAATTGACTCAAATTCTTTTACTTTTCAACTGCCTAACAACATTCATATCAGAAAATACCTAGCCAAGTTCCACTCCACCAACTCCAAAAACTGGACTATATTTATTGTTTACTTCTGCCCTTGCAAAGTATCTTAACATCTTTATTTGTCTGCATGGTTCTTAATATTTAATACTGTTGACCTATTGAAAACCACGAATGGATAATAATATATAAGGCTGACGATTCTTTTTCTGTTCAAACTCATACTTGCCCTGAAGACTGCAGAAGGGCATTCATCACTGAAATTGATACATTCTGAAAAGTACTCCTTGCTAGCAAGATAAATGCACTTAAACACCTTCTCTTTATTATAAACATGACTATACATTTGTTTTGTTAATTGAACAAAGTCTGTATTAATGTGCTTATGGAAGCCTCACATTGATAAACTGAACTCCCAGCACAGCACAAAATATGCTAGAGATGTAGTAAAAGGTAAATTGAATAGCAGAAAAGAAAAGGAAACTTAGTACAGGCCAATTTGTCTTGGTTATTAATACATGGAAACTGCGTAATTGACCGTTTTACAGAAGGGAAATTCTATGCCCACCTAAACGCATTTCATAATTAGACAGAGCCATGAAAAGTATGATAAAAAATACATAGATTAGATCAAATAAATTTTTAGTAAAATAATAATACTATTAAAAAGGTTCTAATAATAGTTTATAGTGATATAGTGTAGACTGGAAAGAAAATTAGCAACTCCATTCACAAATTTTCCATTTTTAAAAATCTCTTTCTCCTGAATAGACTGCAGAGTTTGCATTTATTCTGTAAACAATATAGCAATGATTGTGTGTCCTTCCAGTCCTCAGAAGAAACTGTTGATTTTGAAAATTTCTTGTGATGTCTCACTAAATTCAGGCTGTTTCAATTACTATTACTACACATTAAAAATTAATTGCTTTAAAAGAGTCGATTAAGGTTTAAATTTCAATTCTACAGTGGGTGTACTAAAAATCAATGCTCTCTGGCCCATGATCGGAAGTGCATATGACAAAACACCATGGAACTGGCGTCACTCTGAAGCAGTTTTAGACATGATAGCTTATTTAAGGAACAATATCAGCTTTTATTCGGTAGCTTTTATTTAAATGCTACACATTTTCACTGGGAGTAAAAGGAAAATGAATTAAACAGCTGAATTGCAATGGGGAAATCTGGAATGGTTCATAGGAGCAGAATAAAGTTCAGATTACTGTTTATGTAAAAAAGTGTTTGTGTTATATTATACATAATATTTATAATCAGACCAAATGTCGGCTTATGAATTCACCAAGGAAAAAAACACTTAAGGATACTATTTGTTAAACACATGATGCTGCCTGCATTACATCAGGTCTAACAGTATTAATGTTGAAGCATGTATGTCAATTAAACTTTGATTTCATTGGTACTCATGCTACGTAAAGATAGATGTTTGTTGCATCTGGACAGAGTGATAACTCAGGATTCTGAAGAATTCTGTCTTATTGTAAAATAATTACCATACATATTTTCTCGTGTATTTGTTTTATCTTCTAGCATACTTGGTATGAATATTATAAATTCTGGGTGGAAATATGTAAGTTGAAGATCTGTGATGTAATATCACTAGACCTTATTTTTCATTTGCTCCTCCTGTGGGTGCCTATGTTGAGCACATTGAAACCAAGAGTCTTATTGCTATTGCTAGCACTCCAATGCTATACACAAATTTTTGTTCTTGGTTGACAAATCCTGCCCTGCCTGGCATATTTAGTAGTCATGTTATTGAGAGGAGCACATTGGGAATGGAAATTTACATCTATCATCATTTGGTTCCTTTGCAATTAGAAAGATTCTCTAGAATCCTGGTTTATCGTTCAAATACAGATAAGCTTTAGAGCTATAGAATCTGAAATAAATGGCATCCATACTATTCTATGAAAGTGTGAAATATGAAGAAAAAGGCAAGTTGGGAATTGTTTCTCTTGGATGGTATCTGCCTGTAGACAGTCAGAAATATGACTTTGACAGAGATAGGTCAGATCGATTACCAAAGTGATGAGAGGGAAAACATAGCTGGAGTCCAGAACAGCAGAAGGAATGCAAAAGTGGTTGAAGCCTCTGCTTTGCTGCTGCTTCAGCTGCCATTGTAACAGGAAGGGGGGGCTGGTATTTGGGAGGGGAATCATGATGTGCTGGAGGAAGATCCTAGACGCTGACCTGACCATCTTACTGCGCATGTGGAGGAAGGGAGTTTCCCGCCAAGGTTAACTGTCCGGCATTCCATCCTGGTGATGTCTTTTGAAGTTATCTCCCACCTGACAGTTGGGTGCATTATAATTGGACTATGGACTGGAGTGCCAAGGGGAGGGGATTGAATTATACATGATATTCTTTGCTTTCGCACCTAATTAACCAGATTCGGCTTAGCTTTGCTACTGTTCATTTATAATTAGTAAAAGTACGCTTGATTTCAAACAAATGGAGTTGAGTGGTTTCTTTCCTGATTATTAAATGAAGTCACAGCTGACAGCACCTCCCTGAATCACATGAGGTGGATGGTGAGGATAAAAGGGTGGAGGTGAGGATAAAACATAATCAGACTCATGAGATCCTGCTCCTGCAGCCAATATTAATAAAAGTAGTTTTAGCCTCCCTGTGGAGTTGGCTTATTGGTCTGGTCTATGTAGTAAATGTAATGGTATGTAGGAACGACCTTGGAAGACAAATGGAAGAGCTACAGATTAGACAATAACCAGACAAATAGCAGCTGAGTCTGCAGAAGAATGGGGCCATGACAAACTGTCTTAGAAGAAGCCCTTCCTAGTTTCTTGAACTGTAAAGGGGAAGGGGGAGAGATGTACTTGCAAGAATCTGTTAGAACTAGTTCTTCTGGGTGTGTTTTTTGTCAAGACTCTCTTGTAAAGATGATAGTCTTGTGGTCAGCAATTGGCCTGACATTGCTCATTCTACCAGGTCTGACAAGATTATTGGGCAAGCTTCTCTTAAGTGCTATCATCTCATAAAAACTAGGAAGCATCCATCATTCCTCATAGTAGTCTCTGCCTTCTCCTTGAGTTCTGGCAGCGCCTCTCCCAGTTTTCCAGAAAGGCTTGAAAGGCTGGCTCTTCCTCCATCACTGGGGTACAATATGATGGAGCCCAGTACATGTGAACGTGGACCCACCTGGGGAGGTCTCACCTTTGGTGCTTTTATAATTTGAATGTTTTTATTGTTGTTCTTTGAGTAGCACAAGGCTATGGCACAAAAGATGTATGGCTATATAAGACTTTTAAATATAAATGAATCAATCAATGTTTATATTGATATATATCTAGTAAAATATACCAACTTTAAAAGTCAACATTTATAAAGGACAAACTTTACCATAATGCTCTTAGAATTAAATATTGGATTATTGTATGCTGCCCTGGACTGTCTTTGGTGACATGGTTGGTGTGATGGAATGTGCAACTGAACAAAGTGTTTGCAGGAGGTATACAGTAGTACCACTGCCACTTCCCAAGGAGGAGGCTGCACATTCTAGAGAGGGGCCACAAGACAAGAGACTGCGGTCTTGAATTGTATGGAGGAGGGAAGAAAATGTTCAGGGTAACCAAACTTCATGTTAGAAGGTTATAACAGACTTGGAAAATTCTGTCTCACTAGATGTAAGCTTGATTGGATCTTACTATATCATCTTTGGCCTTAGATCTGACAAATGGTCATATAAATTAGGTACATAGGTAGGTAGATGATAGATTAGATAGGTAGGTAGGTAGGTAGGTAGGTAGGTAGGTAGGTAGGTAGGTAGGTAGGTAGGTAGATAGATAGATAGATAGATAGATAGATAGATAGATAGATAGATAGATAGATAATCATTTAAGGATTAGCATACTAATTTTCTAGCATCCCCAGCCTCCAAAGCCCTCTGTAAATAGGCTGAGCACCATTTCAAAATGTACTTGCAAATTATATTTGCTATGGGTGATCTGGAAAAATGTATCATTATAACTAGTCTAGTGTTTGTTTATATGCATTTGTAAGCTACTTGCTTTAATTAGCTTACAATGTACTAAAAGCATCCCTGAATCATGATAAAAACATTCAGAATAAAAACCACTAAATATGTTTTTATAAAAATTCTTATGTAAGATCTTCCTGCCTGAATATCTTCTTAAAGTGGACCATTTTCCCCATTTTTCTAAAGAACAAAAGAATCTGGGCACATTTAGCATAGGGATCTGCCACTGGGAATGTAATCCTCAGGATCCTTACTCTTTTAATTACTTCAATGCATTTTACACTTGAAAGCTACCACTTCAGATTTCAGCAGTGTGAGCGGTATTGGGTGCTTCTAGTTCGCCTACCTTACACTTCTATTGCAATAGCTGTGCTGTCTCCCACTTTCCTTCTTATGGCCTTTAAGGCTTTACATGGCATGGGGCATGGGGCCAGGTTATTTGTGAGACCACTTCTTACTGAGAGTATCTGCCATCCTATCAGGGATAGTAGGCATATCCTGGGCCCCTTCCTTGAAATCTTGCCATCTAGTAGCACCTTGGAAGTGTGCCTTTTCCATGACTGGAATACCTTTATTCTCAGTGATTTGGCAGTCCCCCCCCCCCTTTAGTCTTTTGACTGGCCATCAAGATTTGTCTTTTTATCCTGGGATGGAGTGAGAATGTCTGGAGATGGCTGTGGGTCATTCCAAGATGTTTTACAATGTATGTTTTTTATAGTTCTGGCTTTCATTGTGGTTATGAGTTGCCCTGAGCAGTGTTTTAGATGCTCAGCCATATAAATCATTTAAATAAAGAAATAAATGCATCATTGATCTTTTTGGGAGTGTAAATCCAAAGCATTAGTTCTCTGCTGGGCCATGTGGAACAGAACCACCATCCAGAGAATATGGTTCTGAAATTAACAAGGGTCTTTGTTATCAGTGGACTGCTTAATTTAGACCATGTCTTCTAAAGGCCCAAGTGTTAATGGCATAATTGTCTTTAAAATTACATCAAGACTTTATATAACTGTTCTTATGACTCAGTTTGTTTAACTCTGGTTAATTGAGTATATCACAATTGGCTGCAATCAACTTTCTAATATGCAAATGGGATGGAATAAATTCATAAATATAAATCAACATATGACAAACACTAATAAAAATACCCAAAATGAGAGTAATTGAGATCCTCAAGGCAATTTTTAAGCTGAGGGTCCTTTATATTCTGCAACTATAATACTATTTTTTAAAAATCAAATAACATAGAATACATACAACTATTTTTAAATATTACCCATATATTTATAAACTAATATTTTCTTAAGATAAGTTTAATGGCATATGTCTTTTAATGCTGAAATACTGCTTTCAGATTATTATTATAGATGCAAAGATTGGTAGAATACAGAAACAAGGGCTCAAATTCCCTATGAAGCATTATTTAGAAAATATACTTTCCTTGCATTAATTAGGGAATATTTCTGAATCAATAATTTTGTTCAGAGAAAAATATTTCAGAAAGAAATTCATTAAAAAAGACAAAAGCATATTGTACATATTATATTTTATGTTATTTTAACATAAATTCACTACTTGTAACCAAGAAATAATAAACAATATTCTGAGTGTAGTCAACAAAACTAAAGTGACATCAATGAAGTATCCCCAAAACCACTAAGAATATCAAGTGTTTAGAGATAAACTGTATTCGAGTGCAGACAAGAGACCAAAACAAACAAAACAAAACAAAACAAAAATAATAGAACAAAACCCAGTCCACAACATTTTTAAAGATCCCTTGTGCTGAACTGATGTTCAACTGCAAGTTTGGTAGCAAGAGAATAAAGAAGATGGGAAGTAATAACAACAATAAAAAAATAATCTGGTACAAAGGGACCCCAAGGTGTAGTAGTCATCCCTATGCAACCATCACCCTTCACTGCAATTTACTGATGTTGCTTCATTATAACAAAGCATATAAAGGGGGTGGGGGGGGGATATTCAGGTTTGCTATTTAAAGCTACATGATTTGCAGCATTAGCTATTGAAAATACTGACCCAAGACAACAGTTTAGCAGGACTTTTCTAAGCAAGGAATAACATCAGAAAAAATTCCAATTAAGTGTAAACCTTAGGAGCTGGAGAAGCTTTACTGGAGTGGGAAATAGATAACATTTTGAAAAGCTTCCCATTAAATACTACAACAGTAATAGCGTTTTGATACATTATGCTACCCCAAATTGTGCAAATAAATTTAGCTACATTTCTATTCTTCTTATCAGTAATTAGTATAGGAAAATTAAATGATATGTTTGGATAGGGCATAGCTACAGGATAAATCAGTATAAAACCCATTAAGTGCAACTAAGATTTGCTCATCCCCTTCATACTACAGATTCTTCTATACTGTTTGAAATGAAGGAAAACAATGGAAGAACATCTCAGCACAGAATGCCTAATGTTCAAGCAATGCTCTAGAAAAGTTATGTGAATTATGCAAAAGTATAAATTTTTTAAATCCAAAAATGTACAAAGGTTCAAATTATATTGATTTAAAATCACAATTTTAAATAAGTCATTTCTTCTGAACATTTAACTTAAAGAATTTGTTCAAGACTTCCAAGTTGATATAATTTGGAGGAACTATCTGTAGGATTTTCATCAACATATTGATAGCATCAGTGTTTTACCAGTTGCAGTTTATCTATGAGTAAAGACATTATATCTGTCTCCTGTCTAAATGCAGGATAATCTCCTAGAGCTCAGACTGTGTTCCTACTCTAAATATAGTAGACTCCAATGTCATGAAAGTTCTGAAAAAAATTAGCTATTTAACAAATGTATCTTTATCTGAAAAAGTTGGGAACAGTATTTTCAACTTCATATACAAAATAATTGGGGGTGGTACCAAGCACCTAAAATCTGACGTCTGTCGACCCGTACAGAAAAATGAATGGATCTGTCTTGCACAGATCACCCCTAAGTACTTATTGCAAGCAATGACTTATGACCTTACTGGAAAATAAATAAATACTTACTATAATAAATGCTTATTTGCAAATAAGAACACAGGACCTGGCTAGTAATCTACACCTGTAAAGTTGAAACATAGATTCTTGATCAGCAGAAAACACATAGTTGGGTTCCTGACCCAAAATAACATTTGGAATCTACTTATTTGACAAAACAAGCATATAAAATGTTGTGTTTTTTATCTTTTCCTTCAATACATATCTTAAGCAAGCTAATTGGAAAAACTGAAAATCATGTGGCAACCAATTTTAGCCCATGCACCCTATTCAAAATGGTTGTTTCTCTGTTAAATAATTTCCCTTTCCCCCATCAATCCAGATTAGACGGTACACTAATCCGGATTGATGGGGGAGTAGTTTAGGATGTTTAGGTTCAGGAATGTGTGCACATCTGCAACCCCTGAACTGCCAACAGTATGCAACCTGTGATATTATAAAGGTCAGCATAGTTCTTTGTCCGTGAGAAGCTACATGTCAAGACTGTGTACAGCACAGGTGTCAAACTTGATCACATCACGTGACGTATTGTGACATTTTTTCCTTTTGCAGAGGTGAGGTGGGTGTGGCCTGCATGTGACGCATCCAGCCCACAGGCTGTTAGTTTGACCCCCTGGCATACAACATCTATGAAGGGGGGTAGGAAGGTGGATCAGACTAACAAAAGCAGCACTTCAGTGTTATGATAATGATTTGTGATAATGTTTTATGACATTGCCCCATCTCCCGCAAAGATGAAACTTATGGCACAATGTTTTAACCCTGCTTGCATCATTCTAATGAAACCAGCAAGGCCACTGCTTAGCACTTGGCTGAGGAAGGTCAATGTTGGAGATGGAAACTTCGGCAGAAACATGAGATACAACTATCTCAAATAGCAGAACATTTTATTATTTATAGTTAACTATTATCAGACACAAAGAAACATTCTTTGCCTTCATAGAACTATCAATTTTTGAACTCTTGCTTTAATATTATCCAAAGCCTACTTTGCATTCTACGTTTGTCCTACGTTAATGAGTATGCTTTCCATCAGATAGTAAGCTTAATGCTTTTATTGCTGCATCACAGATAACACTGCCTGTTTTACATGATGATGTAAATACTACAAACTAGGTGAAGCACATTTCTTTTCTTAAATAAAAAAGGCAACAGCAATTCTCAAAGAATAATATCATCTTACTATTATGTGGAACAGAATAAAAAAAATCTAAGCAAGGATCATTGAATATGTCACTGGTTAATTTGTGCTCCACGATCCTCATTAACATTGCTCAAGTTTCTGATTATCATATCCAAAATATTAAGACGTAAGCAGGAAGGGGTGTATAATTGGATATTAACCAGGACATATATGTCTGAATAGAAGGTAGGGCCTTCCTTAAATTAACCCTGATACATATTAATTGCCAATTACTGAAAGAATCCCTCCCCCAGAAAACCCTCTGTAGAATGTTACAGTGTCCAAGCCTCTTTAAATAAATAAAATAAATTGAAATAACTGGATAAGAAAAAAAGGAAACCTTTATTCTGAAATTAGCTTAATTTATAGGGGTTACAGAATGATTTTTTTCTATTGATTGAAATTAAAATCTAATGTTTCGCCCAGAAACAGATGAGGAGTTTACAAAATGACTTAAAAAGAATATAGCTATTGGAAGAAGAGCGAAATGGATGAAGAAAATGAACAAAATCTGTGTTCTCCTTTACTCTGTATTGTTTTCAACCCCTACTGCAGAACTATCATACAGCTCTTTGGGGGATCTCCACAGGACGTTCATTTTAAGAAATTAGAGGTGCTGCTTCAATACACCTGATCCTCCCAGTATAGAAGCATATTTTTTTTCTTAATTCCAAACTGGTTGTTTGCCCACCTACACAAATTATAAATCCCACCATGGAATCAGTGCATCCAAGCAATCTGTACCTTTGGCTTGTTTTTTCTTGCTGTAAATGATGCCTAACAGAAACAAAACTTGAGCTATCCGTCGTGTACTACAACATCTAATGAAACATGAGAAAATGCTAGGAGGGACATATTTGTTTTTCTTCCAGATATGAATATTCCAATTGCACCCTATGTGAATATTTAAATAGATGATCTGTGCGAGTGAAATAATGCTAGAATCCACTTGTTCTGTTTTTCTTCTAACCAAGTTAATCTGGCAGATTAAGGGAAACTATATTTCTGTTTGTACATGAATAAATAGAAGTATATTGATATTCAAACAAATATGTAGACAAGAGTATTCCCAACATTTTCATGCAATGTGAAGAAGTCAGTGTGTGTTGGATATGCGATGCATAAGAAGGTTGGTATGGTTGATTCCAATGTATACAGAATATAGATATGGACAATTTACTTCTAGATAGTTTGCTGATGTTACCTGAGGCTGATAGGTCCTTGTCCAAAATATCTGAAGAACACATAAATTCCTACCTCATTCTAGAAAATTACATGTAGGAAGAAAAATGAATTCCACAGTAATTTTGTTGTTAGAAGTGGCGATTATAAAAAGAATAGAATAGAAAGCATAATAAAAGAAACAACAATTCAATGTCTTTAAAAAATAAAATAATGCATATTAATTATTGTAGCTACACAGTTATTTGATTGTTAAGCCATTAGTTCTTTCAATATATTTTACAGGCATGATGTGGGAAATCTTTGCTTCATATTTGAACATTTGTTTGCTTTAAATATAAGCTTTAATTTTAATCATGGAAATGTTTAATGTTAATCATGGAAATGTTTAAATGCTTAATAAATTTATATGCCGCCCAATCCCGAAGGACTCCAGGCGGCTTACATAAAAACAATTTAAAAGACTACTAAAAAATTTAAAAATAGAAAGACAAGGCAAGTTAAAAAGACACAACACGCACTCAACCTTAGTGGGGCTGGACCTCATTCAAGAGGTCAACATCCCCAGGCCTGCCGGAATAGCCAGGTCTTAATAGACTTTCGGAAGGCCGAGAGAGTGGGGAGGGTCCGGATCTCTGGGGGTAGATCGTTTCATAGGGCTGGGGCAGCTACAGAGAAGGCCCTCCCCTGAGGGGCCGCCAGACAACATTGTCTAGTCGACAGCACCCAGAGAAGGCCCATCCTGTGAGATCTTATCGGACGCTGGGAGGTATGTGGTCGAAGACGGTCTCGTAGATATCCTACATATCCATGTAGGGCTTTAAAGGTGATAACCAGCACCTTGAAGCGTGTTCGGAGACCAATAGGGAGCCAGTGCAGCTCGCGGGGGATGGGTATAACATGGGTATATCTCGGTACACCCAATATCGCTTGCGCGGCTGCGTTCTGGACCAGGTGTAGTCTCCGAACACTTTTCAGGGGCAGCCCCATGTAGAGCGTATTACAGTAGTAGAGCCTTGAGGTGACGAGGGCATGAGTGATCATTTGAAGTGCCTCCCGGTCCAGGTAGGGCCGCAACTGGTGCACCGGGTGAACCTGGGCAAAAGCTCCCCTGGTCACAGCTGACAAATGGTGTTCTAGTATCAGCTGTGGGTCCAGGAGGACACCCAAGCTGCGGGCCCTTTCTGAGGGGTGTAAGATTTCACCCCCCAGGCTTAGAGATGGAGTATCTGGACTATCCTTGGGGGGCAACATCCTTTCCAGCCACTCGGTCTTGTCAGGGTTGAGTGCAAGCTTGTTCGCTCCCATCCAGACCCTGACAGCCTCCAGGCACTGGCACATCACTTCCACCCCTTCACTGAGTTGGCACGGGGCGGACAGATACAACTGGGTATCGTCCGCATACTGATGATATTTAATCCCGTGCCGGCGAATGATCTCACCCAGCGGCTTCATGTAGATATTAAATAGGAGAGGGGACAGGACCGAGCCCTGTGGCACCCCGAATTTAAGGGGCCTAGGGGTCGACCTCTGTCCTCCGACCAACACCGACTGCGACCTGTCAGAGAGGTAAGAAGAGAACCATCGCAAAATGGTGCCTCCCACTCCCACCTCTTCTAGCCGCCGCAGAAGGATACCATGGTCGATGGTATCGAAGGCCGCTGAGAGGTCAAGGAGCACCAGGATAGAGGAATGTCCTCTATCCCTGGCTCGCCAGAGATCATCAGTCAGTGTGACCAAAGCGGTTTCGATGCAGTAACCAGGCCTGAAACCAGACTGAAAGGGATCTAGATAATCCGCTTCATCCAAGGTCCGTCGGAGTTGGAAGGCCACCACCTTCTCAACAACCTTCCCTAAAAAAGGGAGGTTGGAAACTGGACGATAGTTTTTAAGGACAACTGGTCCAGAGAAGGCTTCTTAAGGAGGGGTCTCACCACCACTTCCTCCAAAGGTTGCGGGAAAGATCCCTCCTGAAGAGAGGTGTTCACGATCCTCTGGAGCCAGCCTTGTGTCACCTCCCTGCTGGTCGAGACCAACCAGGAGGGACACGGGTCCAGCAAACAGGTGGTGGCACTCATGATCTAGCTGAGGGAGTTTGTAGCCTTTTCCACGTTTACTCAAAGATATACATCACAATAGAAGAGGCCTGTAGGTTTCCCCCCCCCCCCCCCATTGATGGGATCTTGGAAGCTTTGGAGAGAATTTAGAAGCAGAAAATAGCAGAAGAGAAGATTAATCCTCCTTGGACTACTTCCTCAAATAATTCTGACCATAATTATGGTTTTAAATAAATTCAAAAGTAAAATGAGATATGAACATTGTCATCATACCTGTTTCAAGCTGAACCGTAACAGTGTATTGACTGTATCAAGTAAAGGCCTGGCATAATTATACAGAGATTATCTTTAATGCATATTCTTTCACATGAATATCTGGTATATCCACATTATCTCTATATTTTTTCTCCTCTTGATTTACAGATCTTAACTTATTAAACCTTAAATAATGGTTACTTAAATACATAACTACATATGTGAGCAAGAAATCTTTTCATCAACAATTAAGCTAGAGAAATACACAACATTTCAATGGCTCTTCATTAGCAAACAAATCAACAAGTGATATTTTAATGCATGACTTTATTCCATCTCTGCAGGGACCATAGTTGAGAGTGTGATGTACAGTACAGAGAAAGGAATCATCAGCCACAATGTCCCAGGGCTCTTTCCATTGAGGACTTCTCAGCCTTTGCTTAAAGAGTGCATTTAATTGACTGATAGACAGTAGCTTCTTTGTTCACAGAAGACAGCGAAGTAATGGCAGCTTGAAAATCGTACCATCTACAGGGTCTCCTGAGACTAGTAACAGGGGGATATGTGTCAGGAATAAATAAATAATCTAATTATTAAGCCACTTCCTGTCAAGTTAACTCCAATTTGTTGGCTTTTGAAGGCAACAAAATGAGGCATTTTTCCTCATTATGCTTCTCTTTTTATACTACTGGTAATCACAGGCGGATTAAAGGGTGCCTGATTGGTTTTTTTTTGTCAAGGAACTGAGAAGCAGCCAACAGTATAGAAAAACAGAGTTGGGGTTAGAAGAAATTTCATGCTTGTCTCCTTTCCAGCTCCCTAACAGCCCACACTGCTGCCCCATACAGTGACGCCAGCTGTACAGCAAATATGTACCCCTCCAACTGCGGCCTACCAGGCCACGAGTTCCATCCTGAGAGCTGCGAGATGCCTCGCAATCTTGGCAGGTAGCTACTGCTGTCATAGGCAGAAAATTCTAAAGGTGACCTACGAAACCCCCTTAGCTCACAAAGGCAGCAATAGCCATAGCTCAAGTTTAACACAGATATACAGAAACACACACGCACTTTCTCTTGCCTGCTTTTCTTCAGAAGAAAACAACTATAGCAACAGGAAAAGACTCAAAGCAACGCAGCCAAGGGGATGAGACCATTTTTGCCATGACAATTCAGGCTCTTTCATTTTTTTTAAAAAAATGCACTCTACACGTTTCATTTTCAGCCAACAGAGAACTGCCTTGTCCTGAAATGTACTTTTGCACCATGGTGTTATTTCAATATGTAAAAATGTGAAAATTGTGCCATAAGAAATCCATCTAATTAGATTTCTCCATTAGGGAAGCTCCCAGGCAGAGTTTTGTGTTTGTTTAAAGAGAACCTGCCATTCCAGTCTGACCAAAGGAAAAAGAAGCCACTTCAATATCAAACCTCAGGGAAGCCAATCCGTAAGGGCTCTAAAAGGACCGACCATCTGCAAGGACCTTTGTTGCAGTCTTTCCCCCGCTTAAGTGCCTTCACCCTGCCTGTAACATTTGGAAATTGTAAATGTTACCTGGGGGCAAGAGCCACAGAAGCAGTCACCTAGTAATAACTAATGCTGTTTTTATCTTCCTGTTTAAGCCAAAAATAAAAACACATTATAAATCAGATTTACTCTGTATGTGTTTCTGTGTAGAACAATGTTTATACTTTTTATACTTATTCTATATTATATTTTCATTACTGGAAAGAAAAAAAAATCTTGACGTGTCAGAAAGGCTTGTTATTTCAAAGCCCAGCTCACTGCATCCTGCTGCTGTTATCAAACCCAGTCATCCTGGTAAAGCTTTATGTTCAAATGTATCTGAAGCCACGATGGAAACATTTGTTGAGAGGGGAGAGGGGAGATGGTTATGTGGGAAGCAAGAACTGAAAAATAGCAATATTATTTTGGGTTATGCATACTTAGATACAACTTGATTTTCCCAAACATAATTTAATTTGTATGTCACTTTACTAAGAAATTATTTTCCTGGTAAAAACGTTAATGGTAGTAACAAATGAGCTGAGTGTGTGTGTGTGTGTGTGTGTGTGTGTTTGTGTGTCCCACTTATTTTTGTAGATAATTCAAGGTAATGAACATACCGTATTTCCCAAAAAATAAGACCTGGTCTTATTTTCTTTTGGGCTCCAAAATAAGCACTAAGGTTTATTTTCAGGGGGTGTCTTAATTTTTCCTATGTACTTTTAGAGTAGTTGGGAGGCCAACTTCTTCTGCTTGCTCACGGTAGGACAGGAGGATGCGTGATGCACCAGTGCCAATGTAGCAAGGTGTGGGGTGGAGTGCTCTGTACTAGCTTACTTCATGGCTCCCGCAGTCAAGTCATCCACATATCAACACTTGCCTTGCCTCGTGGCCACATGTTGTGGCCTGCCAGGGGCAGTGGAGCTGGCATCAGATTCAGAAAGTGAGGAGGTTGGGGAGGAACATGGCCAGTCCTGAAGTCTGGAGAAGGCTGTGATGAGTGCTGTGCATTGGAGGCAGAGATGGGGCTAGAGTCATCTGACACCTATCAGCTGCCTTTGGAGTCAGACATCAGTGAGGCAGACAAACAGCTGGAGCCTGTTCCCAGTGTGTGTATGCACAGAGTTGCCAGATGAAGGGAACAGCTAAGGAAGAAGGGTCGACTTGAGATTAAGGCCACAGGTGGATGGTGAATGGCCCCTCCCATAGGGAATAAAAGAGGAGCGAAAGGGGAGGGGTGTTTGCAGAAGACAATTACTTCATTCCTGCATTCTTGCCATGTAATGTGGCATCTGAAAGATATCAGCCTGGCCACTCTCCAAGCCTGATAAAGGTCAGTAATTGTGAACTAGCTTGAAAGACTTTGGGAGAGGAAAGACTTTGCTGGAGAGGAATTCATTGTAAATTAAATAAAGTGGGTTTATCGGGACAAGGACTTAGTTTTGTGCTGCTGAGGAAGTCTAGGTCAGAACACCGCAGCATCAGCACAATGCTTGGGCTTTGCTCTGTTGTGATCATGCGAGCAAGCAGAAGAAGTAGGCCAGCAAGTCTGTCCTGCTGGATGGGGCTGGTGGAGCTGCCACTGTGAGGCAGGTGTCAGGCATGGATGGCTTGGCTGTGAGGGCCCTGAGGTAAGCCGGTGCAGGGTGCGTGGGGCAGCTCTATTCCCCCCCTTGTCTCACAACGATGGCACCACAAGCAACCAGATGGAATGGGTGGCTGACTGGCTGCGCAGGTGCTTAAGTAGGACTTATTTGGGGTGGGTTAGTGCTTATATTGTATGCATGTGCAAAAAAATATGGTAAGGCTTATTTTCAGGGAAACACGGTGCCTAATACTTCTTCATCCTCTTTTCCCCACAACAATCCTATGAGGGGAGGTTGGGCTGAAAGGCAGTGACTGGCCCAAAGTCACTTTTGCTTACATGAGTCTCATTGGGCAAGTGCTGTCAAGATTTTTACTTCTGCAGAGCCTCTGCTGAACACTTTTTTGAAAAAATCTGTGCAAACTGTGCTGGCATCTGAAAGATGGATGCAACGATCAAAGATTTAGCCTGGTTTCCAGCAGAAGCAAATTCCCAAATTGTGTGTGCCACAAGAAAAAGTTATCACAATACTTGCACCCCACCTTATAGATCTTTCTTTGTCTATTGGAGAAGTGCTACCCTAAATTCCTTCAACGTTAGGTTTTTATGTGAAATCAAAGCTATCGATTAAGATACAGCAGTAAAGTAAAAGATGGAATAGGCATTTTAAAAATGTATTTGGAGGTTTCTGACCATAGGATATAAAATGTCAAATGATTTTAAATATAAGGAATGGCAGTCTGTTTACACTAGTGTATGTCCTTTTTGAGCCTGTAATTATTTTTGGTTAAATTGTGCAGATCCTTTAAACCTATACCTATTTTCTATCTGCTTCACTGGCACTTTGAATCAGTTTTCAGTTATAGTCAGCAAATCCCCTCTTCATACAAATTCATGCTAAGCAATAACACTTCATTTTACATAAGTTTTATCTGATGTCTCCATACAGAGCAGCCAGCTGTACAGCAAATCTGCAGCTTGCAAACTGAGGCTGACTAGGCCACAGGCTCCATTGTGTGCTCTGTTAGACTCCTTGCTGGCCTGGCAATCATTTCTTGCTGTCACTGTTGTCGTCTCTGCACACTGCACAGAACTTAGAATCATCTGATTATTAGAATTTGTGGTCCACATTCCGTTTTATCCTTTATTTAATCTATCCCCAGATCACACATTTGTTTAAATGTTTTGGCTGGTTTACAAATCATGCAGCCATCTGCACAGTAGGTGTAACACTGTTTTTTAGACCAAAGTTATATTAGAAATCAACAGAGATAAAGTCATTCAAAATGTTTTGGTGCTTGTTATTCTCCAAGAACTCTAGCTCTATAACTCTAAGAAAAAATAAAATTATCTGCAAATCGATGAACATCTATGAAAAACAACACCCAGCAGAACGCAGAGCTTGCTCCATTACCTACGTTAATACCATGACAGCTGAGGAGAGATGACCTGGCCCACTTCTCAACTCTCCTGTACAGATGGCTATTAAAGAGAAAGTATGCCTTTTGTATGGTCCAGGCAGAAACCCTTTATGAGCTTTTCAAATAAGCCAGCATTGCCCACACGAGGGTAACTTTCTGTAGTATTAAACAAAGCAGACTTCATTTTTTCCCCTCAGCATTTCATGAAGCAAATGACAAATAGATAAGATAAAAGATCATCCTGGAATTCTGTACTTATGGTCCAACATTATTAAGTTACTGGAAATATCAGTATTAAAAACTATGGTAGTTTTTTTTTTAAAAAAACCACATTAAAATAAAAAGAGAATGTATTACTTTGGCTACTACTTCATCGGAAATTAAATTCGACTTTAAAAAATAAAGTATCATTTTTTTCCTACATAAGCCAATTACCAGAAACTACTAGACTTATACGTGATACTGAATTATGACATCTACTAAATTATCTACATCCATCATTTGCATCGACTGGCTCCAGGTTGGCACAGGAGACAAGGTTGTATATTGTCCCATTATTTATTCAACATATATTTGGAATTTATATTAAGAGAAGCAGAATTTAAAGAAGATGAGTGTGGTTTTAAAACTGATATAAAAAATCTATAATTTTCCCTATGCTGATGACACTACTTGGATAGCTAAAAATGCAAAGGATCTGCAAGTTCTAGTAACAAAAGTGAAAGATTACAGTAAAAAAAATGGGCTAAAATTAAATACAAAGATGATGATCTTTTCTATTGGAGTAGGGTTTTTGCATAATGTATTTGAAGTAGGGTAATTTGAGCCTGATTATTTATGTCTTGAGTGAGAACCACACCCAACCTTAGAAGTTACAGATATATAAGTGGTAGATACTTTCTGCCTTTTAGGATTAACCATCAATAGTAAAGGAATCATTAATCAAGAAATACCCTGATTAGAACTTGGTAGAATAGTCATGAAGACCTTGGAAAACATATTCAGATACCATATCCATGATGTCTATATATCTTCTTACAAAGATCAGAATATGGCAAGCAATTGGATTCCCTGTGACACGATGCCAAGGAAAGTGGTACTCTGAAGAAGCGGAATAGAAAGATATCGATCCTTTTGTAATTTGTTTTTGGGGAAACTTCCTATGAATATAGTGGGCAACCAAGAAAAGAAAGAAGTGAACCATTGAAGAAATCAACTTAGTCTTCTTTCAAAGAACAAATTATGATACTTTAGAGAAACTATACGAAGACACAGATGATAGCAATAGCAATAGCACTTAGACTTATATACCACTTCAGAGAGCTTTATGGCTCTCTCTAAGAAATTTACCAAGTCAGCATATTGCCCCCAATAATCTGGGTCCTCATTTTACCAACCTCAGAAGAATGGAAGGCTGAATCAACCTTGAGCCAGTGAGATTCAAACTGCCAAACGTCTGGCAATTGGCAGTCAGCAGAATTAGGCTGCAATACTGCATTCCAACCACTGTGCCAGCATGGATGGAAAGGTGAAAAGATGGAAAGAAAGAGAACAGGAAGACCAGCAGCATGGTGGATAAACTCAAATTAGGGTGCGATAAGTGCATCATTGAAAGACTTAAGGACCAGGTTAAAGACAGCTAATCATATAGAAAATTTAACACTGACTTGATCGCCCACAATCAATCAATCATTTTAATAATAAGCATTATTTATACAATATGCAAGATTTTCACAAAACATACACCTCAAGAGAAATAAAAGTAAATATGGGTTTCTTCAGGCACATATGAACTGAATGAAGAAGCTGTTGGTTTTAACTTTTATTCTTTTTCAGTCTGTGTAAAAACCAAGCTGCGTAAAATTTTCTCCTGATTAATAAAACAGGCAAAGCAGTCTGAGTGGCAGTAGCATGAAAACAGAAAAACAAAAAACAAAAATATTTACCCATTTTGATATTTTCAGTCAATCTATAGTGTCCCCCTTATTGTAGATTTAAATTATTTGGGGAAAGAAACTTTATTTTCAGGTTAATTCATAATTCTAATTACAGTTCTCCAGGTTTGGATACTTTGAAACTGAACATTTTCAGAGGGGAAAAATCATTGCTCCTCAAACACAGTGACATGGTAATGGTTTCAATTTGCCTTTGCATAACTGGAAAGATCTTGACAGTACTAAAGAGCATTACATAAAGGGTACTATTTATTATTATTTTTTGCCCTTAAATAAAAAATTAGGTAGAATAGAAATCTATTCATTCTATTTGTTGAAAGAACAAATCTGGACACAGAAATACACATAAGATTTTTTAGAACTTGTTTTATCCCATTACCTAGTCCATACTTTTTATATAATTTTTATTACTGCAATTCCATGACTAGACCTGTACTATTAGGATTGTTACAACCTCTATCCCTTTTTTGTCACTTTGATCAGCCTTCAGTGGTGAATATGAACTTTCTGTTTCATACATACAGTGACATACAGTTTTGCTTACTATGTTTCATGAAAAGAATTTTCTATGGCTGTTTGGAATATATTAATATCTTCTAAGATTATAATACCAGTATCTATAATTTGGGAGATATAGTTTTAATTGGATTTATTAGTGATCATTTTTAATACTTACATATTATTGGACTGAAAAAGTATCATAAAATAGTTGTTCATCACCATCACTCAGTATTATCTGACAATTGTACAATCTAAGCAGTTATGGAACTACACTTACCTGTTAGACCTCCCAATTTACATGGGAAGCTTTCTTTTGCAAGATTAGAATCCTCCATAACTATAGTGAGATGAAAAGATGTAAACAGGGAACCATTGGACTAAATAGATGTTAACATTTAATGAACTTCACACTGTATTTCTTTAAACATTTTTGCCTAGGCTAAAAGCCAAGTTTTACCTCTAACAAAATACAACAGAGATAATTTGAGACCATAAACAATATGTTTGGGGAATGTTTAGTATCTTATGCATTTGTTGATACTGGTCACTCCTTCATTGTTCCTAAATCCCATCACCTGACATTTCTTGGAGTGTGAAAATCTCCAGCATGGCTAACAATGTGCAAGTTCTTTTGAGACTTTGAACAGAACCGTATAACTACTTGGATCTGTTGAACAAATATGAATGGAATACCTGAAAAATCTAAGTCATGGTAAATTCTATCTGGAACTGTACTGCTATTATTGCTATTATTCTAAAATAAGTACATGTGAGTAGTATTTTAAAAGATGCCTATTTTATATCATAATATATTTAGGTCATAGCATGTTACACATATTCCATGCATTAAATTCCAGAATAGGTTTTATCTTCAAAACCACAGTAATCAGTTACCTCAGTACAATTCACACTAACATGGTAGTAGTATAGCATAATTGGGCACTATTGTTTAAAAAAACCTCTAGGTCCTTCCCACAGGTAGCATAATAAAACTAGATTGGATGAAATTTCTTATCTGTAAATAGAGAGCAACTTAGATCAAGATAAAGCAGCACATCAACATTGTCACATTTCTCTAGCAAAATTAAGAAGCCAGATATACAGTAATTCCTAATGTGATCTGCTTGATACTGGTTTATCATAATGTGTGATCTCAACTATTATGCTATGAAGCATCATCTTACGGCTTCAGTCAATACAGTGTTGCTTTGAGGAGGGAGGATGTCTGACCCAAGTACCTGCAGTAAGGATGGTCCTGCCAAAGACAACTAGGAGGCTAATTTTGAGGCAGCTAGAAATGAGTGTTGAAGAAAGTCATTGGTGTCAGGCAACTGTTCAGCAGCAGCACAGCAATAATAGAAGAAAAAAAATGTGCCTTCAAATTCGTTTTGATGCCTAGTGATTGTCTTCTGCAGTTCTCTTGGCAAGATTTTGGAAGTGGTTTGCTTTTATGTTCTTCCTAGGCCTGAGAGAGATTGACTGGCCCAAGGACACCAGCTGGCTTCATATTTAATGTGGGACAAGAACTTATAATCTCCCAGTTTCTAGCTTGGCTCTCAGCAGTGTGTGTGTGTATGTGTGTGTGTGTCTGAGTGTGTTAAAAATTTGTCTATTCACTTCAGGTGTCAAATATTCTAGGTACATTATAGCAATAGCAGTTAGACTTATATACCACTTCATAGGGCTTTCAGCCCTCTCTAAGCGGGTTACAGAGTCAGCATATCGCCCCCATAGTCTGGGTCCTCATTTCACCCACCTCAGAAGGATGGAAGGCTGAGTCAACCTTGAGCCGGTGAGATTACAACCGCTGAACTACAGATAACAGTCAGCTGAAGTGGCCTGCAGTACTGCACCCTAACCACTGCGCCACCTCAGCTCTTACTGATTCAATATATGATCCCAAATACTCAGGCTAGTTTTGCAGACATGGCTAAAACATAGAATGTCTCTCCAGTCACTTAATGTATTTTATTGATCAAATCTTGCCAAATTTATTTCAACAAATAATTTAATACATGGATGAAATGATGCATTTGGATTTAATGGGATTAAACATATATAATTTGACACTAAAGATGCATCATTTTTTCTTTTTTTCTTTCAGAAGTTAGCTTCTATAAGATGATATATTTTTCACTTTCAAACCCAAGGAAGTTACTCTTAACATTGTAAAGTAAGAATTAAAACATTAAAAGGAAGGCCAAAAGAAAAAGGTACACCAAAAGCATGTTCTATAGATAGCAGATATGAGATGGTTAAGTGTGCTGTAATCAGTGGTGTTCACCAGGGATATATAAAAAAAATCCAAATAGTGGGTGAGAAAATGTAACTGAAGCTCCATAGTTTTTTACAATCAGGTGATGCACACTAAAAAAGAGGAAGTCTTCCTCTTTTTGTGCATTCATTCCTATCACTGACATGTTAAAAGTTTCCTCATGGACATTCGTGTCTCAGTCTTCCCTTTGAATGATACTAGTTCTCTAAAAGATCTTAAAATTTATTTGTACTCATTTAGTCTAAATTCAGTTAAATGTCTGTATACATTGTATCTACATACTAGGTTTCTTTCTACTGACAATTTACTTTGAACTGACTACTTGGAAAATTCAGATTATTGTAGATTAAAAACTATTGTCATGTATCAGCTGAATTCAAAGGCAAGGTATAATCAACCAATATCAGTACCTTGACCAGTTACAAAACTTAATGAATGGGTTTTAATAAAGCACTTTCATCATCATATTTCTTATGTTTGTTATCTCACAGGTTTATTATCTTGACGTCTGAACAAAAGAAACTGATCTACATATGAAAAGCTAATTAATAATTTAAAAAGGTTTCTAGATGGCTGCCAGCCTATTTACATTATTTTCTTACTTTTTTTTTTTTGATAGGCGTTAACACAAATTCTGCTGCTACAGCTATACACTAATATAAAGCTCAATAAAAGAGAATATTTGTAACTCAGGATTGATGGCTTGCTTGTTTTCTTGCAGATGTTTCATTACCCAAACTAGGTAACATAATCAGTGCTAACCTAGTTTGGATTAAAAAAAACATCTGCAAGAAAGCATCCAAGTTCAGAGAGCTTCAAGGACCTCTTATAGAGCTACAGAAACAAAATACTTTATCATCTACTACAGAAGCATAAGAATCTTTGTATTATACATACTGAGTCACAACTTATTGCAAGTCCTCATTAATGTTAAGGTTAGCATTTATGTATTATTATGACAATAGCATGCCAGGATTTTAATCTGGTGTAATTTTGGTTGTAGGTGATATATTCTAAGTACATTTTCAATTTCATACCTTGTGGAAATACTAACGAAAATGACTGTTAAAATGTTGATTGCATATTTTGAGAATTATTTGAAGCAGACCTTGGCTGTTTTCTTAATTAAATATATTATTTCATCTTGAATACTGTTCTAGAGGGTTTTCAGGCTGTTCAAGTACTACATAGACTCTTATTTTATGACCAATTGAATTATTTACATTTGTTAGTCACAAAATTTGCCAATTTTGTTGTTGGTACCAAGGTACTTGAGCAGCACTCAGTTGTGTCATTATCATAATAATTTCTGAAATTAAAACCTGCCTAAAACTCTGTGGAAAGCTAACAACCAGTTCATTAACCATTCCTGTTAGTTTTCAATAATGCAAAAATGATTAGAAGTTTAATTTGTTAATCACCTGTGTTTTGACTGGCAGTAGTATATGATTCTCTGCAGAAGTCTAAACTAGCCCTTGCAGAAAATAAAACATGGTAATGCTTTATCAGGCCTAATAATATTTTTTTTAAAAAATTATCACACCTGGGTAAATCATTGACGGTTATACAATTAATTTCTCCTTAACTCAATTTAATTTTAGAGGCAATGATGAATACATCTAGGAGAACTGTCTATCATCAATAAGATTTAGTACTTCACTCACCAATCATGTGGTTTGCAACATGAACCTGGATATCCCACTCATTGTAGAAAACCATCTGGCACTTGATGCACTGATAGGTCTTTTTCTAGAGAAAACAAGGGTGAAGGTCTTAATGAAGGAACTTGTACATTTTTACTGTCAACATTTAAATGAAAAATACCAAGATGATATGAAGTCATTTTAATATATTAATGCAGAATCATGTATTAGTCATGTTATCATCCAGGTGATAAAAAGAAAATTTTAGATTTCTTCAACTATTCAAAAGCTCACAAAAACATAGATGTAATATGCTCATCACCTCTTCAAAATGACCAATTTGCCAAGCAATTACAATTATACAATAGCAAGCTACTGCACAGCAAATTGAATATTCTCAATATCATTTTTCATCTATCTTAATACAAACTGTATTATTGCTTAGGTTCTACTCCTAATATAAGAACAGATTTCCTTAACTGCTATGGAGATTAGATCTCAATAAAACATAAGTATTAATAGCTTTTATTATAGTTATAGGCAGTTATAGTGTCTGAGGCACCTGCCCTATGGAACCTCATTTTCTGCCCACCCCTCCCCAGTCAGTTGGCCTTGACCTTGTTGGCCTTTGCTATCTGGCCTGGGGATCAGAGTGGTGTAGAGCCCTTAAAATGGTTGTACTGTTGTATGTTACTAGGCTTGCACGATATTATTTTAGGTTTTGAACTATTTGAATGGTTGTATTGTATTCTGTGTTTTTTGCTGTTAGGTTTTAATTGTAAGCCTTTCAGAGTCATGAAGTAACCAAGTGAGTGAGTGAGTGAGTGAGTGAGTGAGTGAGTGAGTGAGTGAGTGATGGATAGATAGATAGATAGATAGATAGATAGATAGATGGATAATTAGATCTTATGCAGAAAGATCAACAGACTCTGCCATTTAGCAATAAACCTGCTTATAACATTCTATAACTTTTGCAAACTTAGAGGAATATTATTTTAATACAATGCATTTTATTGTTCAACAATACAGAAAATATTTAAGTTCTTCTAGAAGAATATAAAATAATTATATTGTGCAAACATATCTAGGACTCGTTTATTTTTTCCCTTAGAGTTTTTATTTTTGTCATTATTGCTATCCTAACATATTTCTAACTAAGCAACAGCTCATATTTGATTGATAGCAACTTAAGTAAAAATAAAAAAAAAATGTTTGCTAAAAAAATCTAGCAAAATAGTAAGCAGCGTTTGATCAGAAAAATGATAAATATCGTACATTATGGATTTACAGTGCTTTCCAATGACATTTACGTAGACAGATATACTGTTGAATTACTTTCTGAGAACAAAACTCAGGTCATTTTTATAAGGCTGATTATTTAATGTGGTCTGCTATTTTACTTAAGTTGGGTTTTATATGCACTGGGATCAAAACACTTCATTCTTAAATGCATTTCATTTAATTAAAATCAGAATTGATGTAATTGATTCTTTAAAGAATTTTTAATCTTCATTAGCAGAAAATCCTTGGCATATCAAAATAATTCTGTGTTCCTTCTTTTCTTCCTTTTAAAAATATAATTTCTATGACAATTTAACATTTTCTAACAGATTCCATAAATTTTTAATTCCTAGTACATTTAAAGATTCACTTTCATTTACCAAACATTATTGATTTCTTATTCCAAATACTTTCAAATATATGAAAATTACATTATGCAGAAAGAGTATGTTATTATTATTATAGAAAAATAATCCTCCAAAATACATCAAACTAACATATACTTGCTTAATGCTGTTTGTTTCAGCAGCATATTTTATCATTTAAAAATATAGGTTGATTGACATGAGATTAGTTAAATGTACTGGTGACTTAAAAGTTGATATTTAAGAACCTTTTGGAATGTAAGCAATACTAATGTTTGAAAATAACTTCATTTCTGTGATTTTTTTTAAAAAAATCCTCATTTGTTAGATAAATCTGAAGAATTTAATAAGTGATCACGTATTTTTCCTTTTTAGTCAAATATGTTTTTACCTTTATCATTAAGCTTTGAATAAAGAATAAAAAATATTTGAACATTGTGTCATTGTATTCATATGTCATTATTTTTCTTGTCAGTTGCTGACATGCTCTATGTTTTATTGTTCTAATGAGTGGAAAAAAGGCCAGGCATTCAGTTAACTTTTTTTTCTCCCCCCTTTGGTAAAGTCACATATCAGGAATAATGATAAGGCTAAGCTAATAAACCATATATATGCTGGTTTAGTGCTGATCATTTGGGAGCAAGAAATATTTTCAAACTAGTTCTAAGGGGAAATGTTTTTAAAAGGGAGACTCTTACTTACACTGTGTATGTTGGTCTGAATGTCAGTATCAAAAGCATCAGGATGCTACCATAACAGAGATCTTACAAAGTTGGTGCTTAAAGTCTCTTTCAGATACAACTTTAATAGAATACTACTGCATTTTTCTACCCAAAATCAATATTTAGGTCCATCTTATTATATTTAATAAGTAAATAACAGGGCCATTTGGTGGTAAAATTAAACTGAAAATTAGATTTGTAATGCATTCATTGTTATTTATTCAAAAGCACCAATTCATTTAAAGTTAGTTATAACAAACTGCCTGTGAAATCAGTGGAATTTAAAGTAGTTATGACTAACTTGTTCTAGTAGTTTGAACAAGACTATTTATTTATCTAATAAAGATTCCACCACCCCCTGCTGTTCTAGGGCTTTAGAGCTGCTTATAAAAATTTAACATAATATCTTATTAAACAATACATTCAAGAAATGTACAGCAGAAGTAAGAATCACAGGTAAAACAGTTTTTATTTAAAGCATCAAGTACTTGGCAAAGCAAAAATCTGTCAGAAAATAACTGCCTTTATCAATCACAAAACAGAAAATTCATCTGTTCTTCAAAGGATCACCGTTCCATAGCACTGGTGGAGCCCTATCATTAGTCATCATAATGTAGCATGTTACCAATCTATTAGAATGGAGACTTTCTTTAGGATTTTGGAAAGATCAGTGTAAGGAAAACTTGAAAACAGTTTTCTTGAAAAACTGTGCAGCAGGAAAGCATTTTCTCTTCAATTTGAGCTGATCTTGATTTAACATGTGGATTTTAAAATCTTAATCCGTGCAGTTTTAATGTTTTAATATTTTAATTATATTTCTATTTGTTTTATAAAGCTCAGTGGCTAAGACACTGACCTTATCGATCAGAAAGGTCGGCAGTGCCAACCTAGCAATTTGAAAGCATATAAAAATGCAAGTAGAAAAATAGGGAAGGTGGGAAGGTAACAGCGTTCCATGTGCCTTCAGCGTTCATGTGGTGCCTTCAGGCTGGCCACATGACAACAGAGACATCTTCGGAGACCGTTGGCTCTTTGGCTTTGAAACGGAGATGAGAACTATCCCCTAGAGTCAGAAACTACTAGCATGCATGTGTGAGGGGAACCTTTACCTTTACGCTGCCCAGTTACCTTACAGGGGAGATACAATAGGTGTTATAAAAAATTAATAAATAAGTTCTTAAAATTCACCATAGATACTCTAACAGTGGAAGAGCATATTTGCCCCTATCAAGTTACAGTACTTGATTTAATATGTACCCTAACATTTGTTTGGTGGATTCATTTGGGATTTTCCTGTCTTCTTGTTCAAGCAACAATGAGAGTTCATGCTGCCTCATCTTAATCCTCTGGAAAATTAGGGAACTCTTTTGCTTCCACTAGCAGGGAGACATGTTGAATTGTGTCAATCACCCAATTAGATCGTTGACATATTTCTTTATTCCAGAGTCACTCAACCCATATATGATGGTAAGATATCTCAAATGGGAAGAATTTTTATTGTTTAGAAATTTAAAGGAGACTTGTTGTATCAAGAAGCCTTTGGAGGGAGAAAACTATTATTTGGGGAAAGGCATTTAATGCTTAGAAATTCAAAATAAACAAAACCACAGGAAGATTCTTCAGCGAAAAAGTTGTTGCGCCAAAATACAAAGTGAAGCAACTCTTCAGTTTAGTGAAAGTGATATTAACTCAGCAAACTCTATAGATACATATATAGGCAGAATGAGCAATAAAATGCAAGATGAAATTAAAAGTTAATTGTAGCAAGCAATTTGCATTTATCCTATGCAAGAGTAGTATGCCCGGTGAATTTAATTGTTTGAATGGCACAGAGTCATGTATTGAGATGGATGGCAATATTTGATAAATAAAGGTTTGCTTTTAATATTGTTTCCTTATATTTCCTAAATATACTCTTCGGTAAAAAGATAAAAAATGTCCATGCTTACATCTAAACAGAACAAAGCTGTGACCCGAGAGGTTTATTATTTAAGGATGTGGGAAACATAGCACTGCTATCTTTGTTTAGGTTTAAACAAATATTGAAAATAATTCCCATCTAAATCCTTTATTCAGAACTTATCTTGGAAGCATTTAATGTATTTTATATATTGACATTACATGAATGTTGTAACTATTTCTTCTTTTTTCAGAATAACTATGACAATTCAAATAAAAATTAAAATCTAGTTCACGATATTGGCTCCTATAGTTCATGTCTCAAGCTGTTCTGACCTAGGCTTCCTGATACAGTAAAAAGCAAATGCTTTTTTAATTTCAAAGGCTATGAATTATGTTCATTCACAGCCCATAAGTCCCAAATAGTGGTAAAGAGTCCTACAGTAGGCTGCCAAAGTCCTTCAGGATAAGGTTGATAAGCACCCACCTTTTTCTTCCTTGAAATGCTGCCAAAGACTTAATTGGCAATTAGCTTGGCAAGACCACATGGAGCAAAGAGTCCAAATAGAGTTTCAGAAGGAAAACTGACCAGCATGAACCAAGTTGCTTCCTGCAAAGACTCATATACCTTTGCTCCTCCTTTATGTCCTATTGGAGGGACCAATCACTTTCAGGCCTTACTCCCGAGTCATCCCTTCTATCTTAACTGTTCTTGCCTTCTGGCAGCTCTGTGCATGCACGCACAGGGAACAGGGGGAGCCTGTTCCTCTGTTTTGCTGCTGTCCGACTCTGGAGGCTCCGGAGGCAGCACATAACTCCCAGATGGCCCTGGTCCCCTCTCTGCCTCCGACGCAGAGCCCACACCGGAGCCTTCCCCAGAAGCCAGGACTGGCCCATGTTCCTCCCCAACATCCTCGCTGTCCGACTCTGCTGCCAGTTCTGCAGACCGCCGCCGAACCACAACACAAGCCTAAAAAAGTCTTCTAATATTCTACCAATTTTTCCCATATTTACTTCTTCCGTAAGAAAGATTTCTTGGTTCTTTGCATCTTCTGGGTCAATACACTGTATGCTTATCCTATTTAATAGAATGCAGGCAAAAGTATAATGATATAAAATACAGTTTCTAGTTTAGAGATGTTAGTATGTATTGATGACTTTATTTAAATAACACTGGGCTTGCTTTGTGTTTTGTAATATATCTAGAAAATTGTTCTTACTCTTGCAGGGAATGCCTGCTGGAGGCATAGGCATGTTGGCTATGACTAAGGCTGAAGGCCTAGTCCTTATCTTTGATCAAAGTATGATGATTAGCCTCAATAGTTACAGGATCATCTGATAATCAAAATAGCATGAGGAAGAATATAAACTGAAATAATAGTTTGAGTTTACAATCAATTTAATAGATTACAGTAAATATTAAACCAATGTTTGATAAAAAGAGTATGAAACATTGTGAAAATTAATGTATCAAAGATAAAATTGTTGTGTTAACATGGAAAATGGAATGAAGAATTGAAAGTTATAAAGTATTAAAAAATAGGGCAAGTTAATGAATTTGGTCTCTTAGTAATGTATTTACCAAAGATGGAGAAATAGATGGAGAAATATGTTGAAATGTGATACTGGTAGAAAAGAAGTGGGTAGGCTATTTACTATTGTGATGAATTATTCTCTGTTGAAAGAAGTGAAAATGACTTATAAGAGGTTTGTACAACTTTTTATATGGACGTGAATGCTGAATATTGTTATACATTTGGCTACTACAACTTCATTTTATCTTTTTCTAATCTTTAGCAGCAAACAACCTGACACCAATTAAAGTAATAAGCAAATAGAATATGAAAATAATAATTTTAAAAGCTTTTTCCTCATTACCTTGGAATGGAAAAATAAGATCTACAGCCTGTTGTATGCTGAAGTTGTGTACTAATGTAGAGAACCAGGAAACCATACATCAAGATCAGAGCAGTTCCGAGACCAACACCAAGAAACTTAACAGATAACTGCCATGCAGCAAGTTATGTTTGATCCAGTAACATAATATTTAATGAAATACTGAAGTGACAGAGAAAGTAATGTATTGCTAGACATTACATACTAAGTAGAAGCTAAAACTAGCTATACAGATATCTGTTGGTAGACTCCATTTAATGGACAGTCCATCTGTACTTTGTTAGCTGACTTCCTTCCCATCAACTCAACTAAACCATGGACAAAAGAAATGGAAGTTAGTGTGAATGAGCAAATGTTTGATTTTTAAAAAATATTTGAAGTCACGTATGTTTTATTGTTGATAATTCAAACTGAAATGTGATTGCTCACTTTCTAAACTTAGGCTGCTGCCTTTTTGAGACAGGCAGTAGCCGCTCTACATTGGTATGGCTGAAGCCACTAACTGAACTGAATATGAAAGTAAGGGCCAGCTCTATGTAACATTTTTTATGTCAAAAGAAACATAATAGATGAATGAAGTGGAAATAGGATACTTATGCAGTGTGTGTGTGTAAAAATAAGATGTTGTTGGATCAAGAATGAAGGGACAATTCATATTCTTTCTTTACTTCCGTAACATACTACCGTTACAATACAGTAATCCAGAATTCATAGCCTGTAACAATGAAACTGTCACTTTTTCTCCTTAATTTCTGTGCATGTAGAACTAGTAGATGTAGTGGTTAAAATAAAATACAAAATGAATATAATATAATAAATAAAATAAAAGTCTTGAAACTAGAATCTGTTGCTTCAGAATTGAAGAGGTGTTTGAGCCAAGCGCTCTCTATTTATGAAAAAGTATATTTCATTTTCTGAAATATATGTACATGCTGTGCACTATGCTATTCTGAAAACAATCTGTGGCTTTAAAACTCAAATCCACACATGAAGGTCCCTTATACGTGTGAAAACAGAATGCACAAGGTTGCCTTAAATTGATAGCATGGGAAGTATTGTGTGGAAGGCAAGAGAGACTATTTAAGTGAAAAGTAGAAGAGACTGGGTCAATGATGAAGAGTCAGTGAACAAATGTGGCCTGAATGCAAAAGAGTACTATTAACAGGAAGGAAAACTTTTGATGTGTTTTGAGTATGAACAAGATTCAGTTATATAAATATAATTCCGAGTGTGAGTGGGCTGAGAATAATGGAAAACCCAAAATTTACAGTTGGATGGAGTAGGTGAGGTCTTAAAGAAAGAGAGAAATGAGAAAATTAAACCATAAAGGACAGCATATAAAGAAGGATGTGGCCATGGTGGGGGGAAATAGTGTGGAGAGACTTGATGAATGATATTAAAATAGTTCTAATTTTTCTTCTTATTTCATACCTTTAATTTCTTTGGCTTATGTTTTTGCACTCTGTATTATGTTGCTTAAACTGATAAGAAATAGTATGATAGGTATATATGTATGAAAATAAATATTGAATCCCCAAGTATTTTGCCTATATTTATTAAGATAGGACCGTGATGGTGAACCAATGGCACATGTACCAAAAGTGGCACGCAGAGCCATCTCTTTGGACACGCAAGCTGTCACCTGTTGTTTTTCTGGGTTCCGGTGTGCCAGCCTGTGGTCTTCACGTGCACGAAAGCACCAGAAACTGGAAGATCAGCCACCCGGTACATATGCGTGTGCTGGGAAGATGACCTACTGATTTCCGAACTGGCCCTTTGTGTGCACGTGTGCACAAGAAACTGGAAGACCTGGTGGCCGGTGCACATGCATGCACCGGAAACCGTAAGACCATATCTCCGGGGGAGTGCATGTGCACCGGTCAGCTTGTCTTTGTGTGTGCATGCGCACCAGAAACTGGAAGACCAGGTGGCCGGTGTGCATGTGCACGCCAGAAAGCAGATTATTACGTTCCAAGCATGTGCTTGCATGCTGGGCGGCTGCTCTTCCAGTTTCCGGCATTCAATGCCAAAAAGATTCGCCAGCACTGAGATAGAAGGTAATGTTATATAGGTGGTATCTCTGTTTTAGCATCATTTAATGTCTCACAAGAAAATTGCTGGTTCTAAGAGATACTCATAAACAGACATTTGTAGAAATGAGTCACTTTTTCATTATTGTTTCAGCTGTCACTGTCTTGTACCACTCCATTTAGTCATCTGATCATTACCAATACATTAACAAGGAGAGCTATTAGCCAATGATGAAAGAACTAATTCCGCAGTGCAGGAAAACTGCATAAAATGCCTGTACTTTTCATGATTTCTTGGTAAAAATAAGCAGAGTTATTTGTTCCTGCCATCACTATGAAGTGAAGATAATTTGAGGTCTGATTGCCTGGAGTCAATCTATAACCAAAAGAGGAGGTGCTCACTCTCAGTCTTTGCCTTCATGTAGCCAAATTTAAAATATTCAGCTGAATCCTGGCCATGGCCCTCCCACTGCCATCCCAAAGGTTTAGATTCCTTTATTCTGAGTTACATTTAAAGAAGTTGAATAAAACCAACACAATAGTTAAATGTAGTATAGTAACTCTAATAAAAAAATGGGAAGTAAGATGCATCATTAAAAACTATTTGCAATTAAATGGTTGCATAAACCGTCTAATGCTGACTGCCTTAAGTTTGATGCTTTCCAGGTAGATTGGAACATGTTATCAACGTTCCAAATAGCATCCTCAATAAAATCAGAATCTGAGGGAAGAGGTTCCTCAAAACTCCAATTTATTATAAGAGCCACGATGGCTTCCAAGCCTGACATGTGTCTAAACAAATAGGAACCATTGCTCTGTACTAATGGTTTATGTGGGTTAAGTGTTCTCCCATACAGAACATTGCAAAGGAGAAAGAACTGATGTTACCAGCACTGATGATGTTACCTACTTTGAATAATGAAATGACTTCAAGAAAACAACCAAAGACTCTTATGGAGAAAGCTCCACCTTTTCTATTTTTCAATTGTTAAGAGGCTAATGAGCAAATTTGGATCTTTTTCATTAAGACCCAAACAATCCTTCCTTGGTTTGCATTGCATACTGGTAGTTCTTGACTTGCAACCACAATTAGGATCCTGATTTTGGTTGCTAAACAAGGAAGATATTAAGTGAATCAGGCTCAGTGTAACAACCTTTTTTGCCATGATTATTAAGGAAATCACTGCAGTTATTCATTGAATCAGGTGGTTGTTAAGAGAATTGTCTTCTCCCATTGACTTAGCTTCATGGAAGTCATAAATACATACCAGTTGCCAAGTGCCTTAATTTGATCCTGCTGCCACGGATATGCTGCAATAGTTTTAAATGATCGGAAGTCATTCTTTTTTTTCCAGTGCCACTGTAATTTTGAACAGCTGCTAAACCAATGGTTATAAGTTGAAGACTAATTCTACTAACTATACGAAATCCAGTTCATATTTTATCCTTCCGGGGAAAAAAAGATTTTGGTAAAGATAAACTAATTCTTTATTTCTAAAACTTTACTTATATCTCCAGTAAAATAAATTGTTCACTTGGAAGCAAAATTTTAATTTGATTTTGATTGAGGTAAATTTTCTCTCTCTGCATTTAGCAAGCTCACTTGTCCATAATTTATATAACCACAAAACCTCTTGAATAATCAAAATCTGAAACATTATATATTATGATAGTCTGTGCATGCAAGACAGAAATGAACATAGCAGAACAGTGGCCCAGTGTTAAGCCTTTCATTGCTAACCACACCTCTGTGATACTGCTGCATCCATTAGAAATTCTGAATAACTGGTGGATATACCAATCATATAGTAGTGCCAACATATTCTTGTTAAATGTCTTGCTGGTGGCTGTAATGTCAGCCAAGAGTTGTTGCTTAAGAGTACATATGATATAATCTAGCCCTCATTCCTTGCTCATGTTTGAAGTCGTGAACAATGAGTAGAATATTACTTGATAATGGGACTGACATCCCCCTACTTGAAAGTAAACAGATAGTTTTGTGATTAGAAACATCTATCTTGACCAAATAGCACTAAAAAAAATATTCTGAAGGAATAGGCGTTCCATATCAACCTATTTCCAACTGGAATTTTGGAATCCTTTGTAATTAGAAATGTTGATTATCTACAGTAACATGGTAGCTTTTATTTGTATAAAATAAGCATTCATTATTTATCATTCATCACTGCAATATCTTATATAATATGTGGATCATAATCAACCAGTGTAAGATGCAGTAAATAGTCTTCAAGAATATAGTCCCTCCCTCCCCTTCCATTCATTCATTTATTTATCCATCCATCTATCATCCCATCATTGCTCTAAAAGTCCAAGATGATACACTTATTATTTTATCCTCAGAACAACAATACTATAAGACTGATAAGTTGACTGAAAGGTATTGGTTGAAATCATGTGGTAAGACTCATGGGTAACTGAAAGATAAAATGTCTGTATAGATTCTCGGCCATCCAGGTCACGGTTGTCCCAAGGGTGCTTTTTCAAGAGGCAACTGGACTTCCTGGTTTTTCTTTGAAGATGTTTCGCTTCTCATCCAAGAGCTGATGAAGCTTCTTGGATGAGAAGCTAAATGTCTTCAAAGAAAAACCAGGAAGTCCAGTTGCCTCTTGTGGAAATATAGAATCTTAGCCTCTCCTCTGTTCATCCTGCATTTACTCTCTATACCACACTGGCTCTTCCATTTCCTTGAGAATAGCATTAGATTAGCACCTAAATCTTAAAGCAAATGATACATAGGACTCCATGTCTGTTTACTCCAATAAAGAAAAAGTAGATAAAATAATCCCCTGAAATGCAAATGCATCTTAATGTATGACATCACATCACATAAGGAAGAAAGGATACACACACACACACACAAACACACACAAACACACACAAACACACACACACACACACAGAGGGGGGAGGAAGGAAGGAGCGGGGAGATTGATTCTCAAGCACTTTAGTGAAAAATTCATATCATTTTAAATCTTGGGACAACAGAAAATTTCAGTCTGAATTTACAATTGGCAGATTTGTAATTTCAAACAAATTATAAATGTTGATTGGGCTTCCAGTTAGTATATTTAACTTATTTTAAAGATTTCAAGTGTAATAACTGTAGAAATGACAACTGATAATACGTGAGTCATAAAGGCAGGATATACACTATATTGCCAAAAGTATTCGCTCACCCATCCAAATAATCAGAATCAGGTGTTCCAATTACTTCCATGGCCACAGGTGTATGAAATCAAGTACCTAGGCTTGCAGACTGTTTTTACAAACATTTGTGAAAGAATGGGTCGCTCTCAGGAACTCAGTGAATTCCAGCGTGGAACTGTGATAGGATGCCACCTGTGCAACAAATCCAGTCGTGAAATTTCCACGCTCCTAAATATTCCAGTCATCTGTCAGCAGTATTATAAGATGTGGAAGTGTTTGGGAACGACAGCAACTCAGCCACGAAGTGGTAGACCATGTAAACTCGTCCAACATCAGTGTGTGACCTCACAAATTCATTTCTGGAAGAATGGTCAAAAATTCCCATAACCACACTCCTAAACCTTGTGGACAGCTTTCCCAGAAGAGTTGAAGCTGTTATAGCTGCAAAGGATGGACCAACATCATATTTCACGGCTGGATTTGTTGCACAGGTGGCATCCTATCACAGTTCCATGCTGGAATTTACTGAGCTCCTGAGAGCGACCCATTCTTCTTTCACAAACGTTTGTAAAAACAGTCTGCATGTCTAGGTACTTGATTTTATACACCTGTGGCCATGGAAGTGATTAGAACACCTGATTCTGATTATTTGGATGAGTGAGCAAATACTTTTGGCAATATAGTGTAACAGTAATGGCAAACCTTTTCGGCACCAAGTGCCCAAACTGGAATGTGCACGTGCATCTGTGCGCGCCGGAAACCCAAGGACTATCTGGCCAGCATGTGCGTGCCTGTTTTGGGGGGATTTTGGCCATTTTGGGGGCATTTTCAGAATGTTTTCCAGGCCAAAAAGAGCCTGAAAGACAGCCTGAAAACGGTCTTAAAAACAGCCTGAAAAATTTCCTGGTTCTTGGCCGTTTTCAGACCATTTTCCCAAGACCAGCTGGTAGGCACTAATGTGTGCCGGAAACCAGAAGAGCAGCTGGCTACGGCATGCGTGCCCACAGAGAGGGCTCTGCATGCCACTCTGGCACCTGTGCCATAGGTTCGCTATCATGGACATATAACATTGTTCTTTTTTGGTCAAAGTCAATAGGAATTAGACAGTACACAAATTGAAGAAATGAACATTAACTGTTGAAAAAAGATTATTCTAATTTTTTGTATGAAATGTTAGACCATGCCTTTAACATATGTAATAATTTATTCATTCACTAGATGAACTTTTTAGGACATTGCAACATAACTGCAATTTAATTCCATCAAAACATATTTAGCTCTGTAACTTTAACTTAAAATATATTTTAAAATTTTATATTTAAAAAATGCTTAAAATAAAAATGTAATTGCTTATGTGAATTATTATAAACATTCCAGTTTACTACAGAAATGAAATGAATTGGTTTGTGAGTATATGCAAAGGTTGCAAAATCTAAAAACGGATAATCTTAAAGATCAAACCACTGCAATTTATTCTACACAATAAGTTTAGTGTGTATCACAAACACAAATAAAGAATTAAAACAAGTATATAGGCAAACCAAAAAATTGAGAGTACACATAATATACAATAGTCTGATACATAAGAATTAATGATATGCTATCTAGGAAGATCTGGATAATTATAAATAGATTAAAAAAGGAATCTTAAATTAGATTGTAACAATAAAGCTCCACTTGTCAGCTCCTGAAAATAACCCTCTTTCAGATATGCTAAGGGAAGGAGAATAAGGAAGATACTGGCACAGCAGCTAGTCCAAAATAGTCAACTCTTGCTAACCCCTGCAGGAAACTTTTGCTTATCTATGTACCCTCATACAAATTAAAATTATAAATCAAACTAACCAGTGCCCCAGAACATTAGGAAACCTAAAACAGAACTTAAGTTTACATATGGCACTTCATGGCTTGTCTGAAATAGGTATGTTAAGACTTACCTTGGGAAGAGGCAGGTGTATGAATAAAAATATATCATTAGGAAATGGATAACAATAAATAGGGAAATTAAGCCTTATTGAGCCAATCACAATATAATGAACTATAATGAATAGTATGTATAGTATCATAATTAATATTAAAATATGGACAAAAGATGCTCAGTCTTTGCAATCTGGAAGTCTGAGAATGGATCCAAGATAGGCAGAGTAGGGAAAGTTTAATGTGTCCCCAGTCTTTATTTTCAAAAATGACTCTCCTATGCCCCAGGGAAGACAAAAAGCAAAGGAGGAATAATGAAGGTACTGTTGCTTTGTTTTCCCAGTGAACTGATGCATGACCCAAGTTTAAGATAAGATGCAGCAAAGCATGGTTATAGATTTGTATTAAGGCACTTCTTGAATACAATTTCAACCATGGTTTACAAATTCACTCAATATGTATTGGAAAAATTAGTCCAAAGGAATTTAAGCAAAATAGCACACCAAATACCTCATACCAAATACTTCATACAAATATTCATATGTATAAACATGGACCACAAGGGTGCTCCTACTGCCACACCTTGCTTATAAGTCAGGAGGATGTAAGTCATAGGTTGCCTGGAGTCTTGGCATCTACTGACTCTTTTCCTAAGAGTCAGCCATCCCTTATTGATGCATTCATGTCTTCCCTAGTTCTTCCTGAAAAATGTTCCCTAAACAATTATGGGTGACTTATGAGTCTGGTAAATCTTTTTTTATGCACTCTTGACTACAACAAACACAACTACACTATTATGCTGATTTGATATTTTGTCCCTGTAATATTCATTTGCTGTTTTTACCCAGCTGTTATGTTAACAGACAACACACAATACTATAACAATGAGATTGCATTCAAGAAACCAACCACTTTCCACCCACAATCAGCAACAGCTGTGCTCAATAAAAGTAACAGTTTGCAAGTGGTCACTAGAGAATACTCCTTCAACACTTACGCCTATTGCAAATTTTGCAAAAGCTCTTAGGACTTTGAGGCAGCATATACAGCTCTTTAACATTTTATAAATCTGTATCACTTTAAAAAAAGCCCTACCAGTGCATTTCTACAATCCACTTTTGAAAATAATAACTTTTTTTGATGATTTTTCCAGGATCTCCATGTTTTTCATTCTTGTTCTTAATTACACAGAAGATCCAAAACTAACATAATTCTGTATATGAATGAAAACCAGAACATTTCACTAGAAGCAGTGGTAAATATATGTCAAAATCTTTTTTATATATAAGCAAGCAGGAATTTCTAGAACATGCTTGCACAATTAGGTAATGAAAAAGAGCTTCATATGATTACAACTATTCCTTCATGCTGACAAGAAGAAAGATTGCAGGAACATTCTTAAATAACTTTAGAAATTAAATTGTGGTTTTTAAAATAGGCATGATACAATTTATTGAAGCAGAAATGCTACAAAATTTAAGTCAGAATCTGAATATCTTTTAAAATATGTAAAAAATTAGAGAGTCCCATGTGATCTCTTTTATAGCTATATTGCTTCTGATGCTTTTTCCTGATGGCAATCAATCAAACTTCTTGGGATTATCCCTTCTTACCCAAATTGGAATAAAGAAAATTGATGCCCTATTGTTATTTGTTCACTATATTTGCAGTTCCAAAAAAACATATCTGTATTAACAACTATAGTAGTTGAGTTTCCTCAACCGAAGCCATACTAAATCTAAAACTTAATCTATTCTACTTGCTTCAATTGGTTCTTTTCATCTCAGTCCCCACTAGATGTGTCAAGTCTGCAATTCTAAAAATCTATGCAGTTGGGAATTGTGGGAGCTGTAGTCCCAACATGTTTTTTACTTAAACAGGTCGGGGAAGTTAAGACTTAGATTTCTCCTTTCAAATGTTAACAAGCCTGTGTTATAGCACACACTCCCCCCCCCCCCAAGTATATCTTTGATTGTTCGTTTTAAAAATTATCCTTAGGCTAAAACTCCTTTAAAATTCTTATATTGCTATCAACTTTTTTCCAATGTAGGCCACGTATGCATGTTAATTTTAATCAGGATTTCCTACATATCATTCCCCCTGCCCCTGCAGATCTTCTGTGATCTTTTAAATTTATGTGTCTTATTTAAAGCATGATAACCAAAGGTGGACATGAAATGTTGGCTGACCCTTACTATGCTGTTTGTGTCATGATTTAAATGTGCAATAGAACTGGATTCTCAGATTAATTATATGGAAGCTATACTAAAGGAAAGTATTTTTTCCTTAGGAGAAAACATAGTATTACCATGACTGATTTCCTACATTTTTTCCCCTTGGACTCTTAAAATATCAACTGTCATTTCTAGGTTGATGTCAGCCTCTGCTTTGCTGCTGCTTCGGCTGTCATTGAAACGGGGAGGGGGGGCATGGTATCTGGGAGGGGAATCATTATGTGCTGGAGGAAGTTTCTAGTCGCTGATCTGACCACCTTACTGCATATGTGGAAGAAGGGAGTTTCCCGCCAAGGTTAACTGTCCGGCATTCCATCCTGATGACACCTTTTGAAGTTATCTCCTACCTGACAGTTGGGTGCATTATAATTGGACTATGTACAGGGGTGCCAAGGGGAGGGGATTGAATTGTACTTCATATTATCCGCTTTCGCGCCTAATTAACCAGACTCCGCTTAGCTTTACAACTGTTCATTTATAATTAGTAAAAGTACACTTGATTTCAATTCAAATGGAGTCCAGTGGTTTTCTTTCCTGATTACTGAATGAAGTAATGCTGACAATAAGCTGAGTCTCTTTTCGCACCCACCCCGGAGCTAAAATCTACCGAGGGGTTTGCCCTCACAAGAAGAAAAGAAATGTCTTTGCATGTAAGTGACCAGGAGGAAGAGGAGGGGGCAACGGCGGGACCATCTTTAACCAAAAGGCTGGCCGAACTAAGAGTGGAAGAACCTGCCGTTCGTCCCAGATGGACTTGGGATATGGGACAAAAAGAGGAGCCTGAGGAACTGGATGCTGGAGCCATGAGAAGGAGACCAAAGAAAAAGTCAGCTGATTGGGGTGACTCTGGAGAAGAAGATTACAAGCTTTCCCATGCCATGAGACTTCTCGAAGAAGCATGGACTGAACTCAGAAACCGTGAGAGAGCAGTGGAAAGGGAGCCGACAAAGGTACTCAATGCATAGTTTAAGGGAGAGTGAAGGGGCCGAGGGGGGTTGGGCACAAGAAAACCCAGAACCAGCCTCCCCCCCTTCAGCTAGAGTTGTTCAGAGAGCGGGGGGGGGGGGGCAGGTGACGCCGAATGGCAAAAGTCCCTCCCTTAACCATTAAATATGATGGAGATCCTAAAAATCTTGGGTTGTTTATAATTCAGGTCTGGAATTATATGGAAATCTATGGACCTGATTTAGAGACAGATGAAATGAAAGTGAGGATGGTGTTGATGTCTTTAGAGAAGAAGGCAGCCGAATGGATGGTCGGCCTACACAAATGCAATTCCCCTCTCCTGATGAATTTTAATGACTTTATGGCGGCCATGAGAAGGAGGTTTGATGACCCTTTGACCGAACGACACGGGTGCCTGAAATTTATGGCTCTGAAACAGGGAAACAAAACTGTGCCAGATTATGTCCAGGAATTTCAGGAGTTGTCAGCTTATATGAGGGGGTGGTCGGAAGAGGCTTTGCTGGATCAGTTTGCTGAGGGATTGAATGAGAAAATATACCAACAGTGCATAAACGATGCCTTCCCCGTCGTGTAACCGCTTGGTATGAGCACGCTGCAGATGTGGAGTTGGATTTAGCTAGGCTTCAATGCATGAAAGAGGGAGATGTGGAGAAATCCCCCCCCAGCAGTCCCCAAAAAACCCCTCCGCCCCAGGAGTGAGGGAAAAGGAGGTTTCGCGGTTCCACCACAAAACCGCGATGCCCTTATCCGCGCCGACATAAGTGCGGAGGCAAATCCGCGGCGTCCGAAGCGCTAAGAAAAAAACGACCCTACCGCCGCAACAACCGCGCGGTGACAGAAGGGCATTCTACATGCTTCGTTCTTTTCCTCCAAAGGTAGCCCTCCTCCTCCAGCTGATAGCGGCAGCAGGCACGGGGCAAAGCGAGCTGCCCAGCAGCAGCAGCCCGCGGGAAGGGTCCAGCTCAGCCGCGGGGGGCAGCAGGAAGTGGAGGAGGATGCGGCAGCGGCGGCAGCTGAGGCTCTCCCGGGCCGGCGAAGCGGGCTTGCCCGGCGGAGGCAGGCTGCCCTCTTCTTCCTCAACAACATCTCCTTGGACGGGCGGCTTCCGCCGCCGGCGCCTCCCCCAGAGGAAGAGGCAGGGCGGGCGGGCGGCGGCTGAGGCTCTCCCGGGGCCGGCGAAGCGGGCTTGCCCGGTGGCGGCGGCCGCCCATCCAAGGAGATGTTGTTGAGGAGGAAGAGGGCGGCCTGCCTCTGCCGGGCAAGCCCGCTTTGCCGGCCCCGGGAGAGCCTCAGCCGCCGCCGCTGCTGCGTCCTCCTCCACCGCCAGCGTGGCTTCCTGCTGCCCCCGTGGCTGTGCTGGACCCTTCCCGCAGGCTGCTGCTGCTGGGCAGCCTGCTTTGCCCCGTGCCCGCTGCCGCTGTCAGCTGGAGGAGGAGGGCTACCTTTGGAGGGAAAGAACGAAGTATGTAGAACGCCCTTCTGTCGCCGCGCTGTTGTCCCCGCGGTGATGACGCGCAGTGATGACGTCACGACTTTAGCGACGCGATTTAATCTCCGCTATTTTGCGTAGCGCGGTTTTGTCGTGCCACGGGTTTCGCAGGCAAAGCCAAGCCTTTCACTTGTTTCCGCTGTGAGAAGGAAGGCCATCGCGCTGTAAATTGCCGCGTAAAATTGGCTCAGACTGCCCCACCCACCCCCGGAGAGAGGGAAAAGCAGTGAAGACCCCAAGCAAGAGAAGGGAGGCTGCATTCCCTGCCAAGAATGTTCCCCAGTACTTCCAGCCGGAGGAGGAAGGAGGCGTTAGTCCCAGCTCGTCTGACGAATCAGATGAGGAAGAGTCTCATCGCTGGGTAAGTTCCAGAACAGGCCCCATGCTTATCCCAATTCAGATGAGAGTGCCATCTTCTGGCGCAACTGAGAAACTTTTAGCTCTCCTTGATTCCGGCTGTTCTCGCTGCATGATAAGCGCTGAAATGGTGGAGAAACTAAGCTTAAAATTGAGGACTTTGAAAACCCCTATTGTTTTTTGCCAAATTGATGGTTCTATTGTGGGAGGCGGCCCTGCTCATTTTTCTACTGAGCCCATAGAGATGAAAATGGGGACCCATCGGGCGTTAAAAACTTTTGTTGTGGCACCTGGCATGGACCGGCCCCTTATTTTGGGACTCTCCTGGCTTCGTAAATGGAACCCTCGCATTAACTGGAGAAAGGGTTGGTTACGAATTCGCATAAACATACCCCCTGAATGGAAGGTTGAGACTCCAGATTCTGGCGCTATTAGCCCCACATTGGCAGCCAGAGGGCAGGAGAAGATCGAAGGGGAAGAAAAAATTCCAAAGGAGTATTGGGATCTCGGGGGGGGGGGGGTAGTGAAAAATCTTCTGATAAATTACCCCCCCACAGGCCCACTGATTGCACCATTGATATTTTGTCTGGGGTGAAGTTTCCAAAGCCCCGAATATATTCAATGTCCCCTAGGGAAATGGAGGAAATGAGAAAATTCATCGATAAAAACTTGGAGTTCATTGAGCCGGCGAGACCCAAGGTAGCGGCTCCTGTACTATTCAGAGAGAAGATGGTGTGGATTTTAAAAACCTGAATGCGATATCATCTCAGAACCTCTACCCTTTGCGACTGATAAAGGACATGCTGGCCCAATTGGGGAAGGGCCGCATCTTCACTAAATTGGACTTAAGGGAGGCATATTATAGAGTCAGAATTAAAGAGGGGGATGAATGGAAAACTGCTTTCAACTGTCCTCTTGGCTGCTTCCAGTTTCGAGTAATGCCGTTTGGCCTACAGGGGGCGCCAGCGGTCTCCATGCAGCTAATTAATGAGGTTTTACATGACCATCTTTACAAGGGCGTTATCGTATATCTAGATGATATCCTTATTTACACGGAAACACGTGAAGAACATGTGAAGCTGGTTTGTACCGTGCTAAAAAAACTTTGGGCAGCTGAACTTTATGCCAAATTGTCCAAGTGTGAGTTTTATCAGGAGAAAGTTGACTACCTGGGCTATCGCATCTCCCACGAGGGTGTTGAAATGGACCCCGCTAAGGTAAAAGCGGTCACCAAGTGGGAGGCCCCTCGAACACGCAGGCAATTGCAAAAACTTTTGGGTTTTGCTAGTTTCTATCGCCAGTTCATCCCCTCTTTTGCTAAGATTGCTCTTCATAACTAACCTTTTGAAGTCTAAAGGTGGGGCGAAACCCAAGCCTAGCAAGCCGCTAGATTGGAGCATGGAATGCCAAGCTGCTTTTGAGAGGTTGAAGTGACTTTTTGCGGAGGAACCAGTCCTCAAACACCCGGACATGGACACAACTTTTGTGGTTCAAGCTGACGTCAGTGACGTGGCTGTGGGGGCTGTGTTGCTTCAAGCTAATAGTCAAGGTAATTTACAACCCTACGCATACACCTCTCGCAAACTAACTGACACGGAAAGACGTTGGGCCATTTGGGAGCTGCTTTGCTGCTGCTTCGGCTGTCATTGAAACGGGGAGGGGGGATGGTATCTGGGAGGGGAATCATTATGTGCTGGAGGAAGTTTCTAGTCGCTGATCTGACCACCTTACTGCACATGTAGAAGAAGGGAGTTTCCCGCCAAGGCTAACTGTCCGGCATTCCATCCTGATGACACCTTTTGAAGTTATTTCCCACCTGACAGTTGGGTGCATTTATAAAGCCCTACATGGTATTGGACCTGGGTACTTGAGAGACCACCTCCTGCCGATTACCTCCCAAAGACCCATTAGATCCCACAGACTAGGCCTCCTCCGAATTCCATCTGCCAGCCAATGCTGGCTGTCAACTACCCGGAGGAGGGCCTTCTCTGTGGCTTCTCTGGCCTTCTGGAACGATCTCCCCATGGAGATTCAGACCCTCGCCACCCTTCAGGCTTTCCGTAAAGCCGTTAAGACCTGGCTGTTCCAGCAGGCCTGGGGCTGCTGAGTTCCATCCCCACTCGAACTGGTGTGCTTGTTGAGACTTTTTAAACTGGTTTTGTATTGTTGTTTGTTTTTGTTGCCTTCCCTTTTGTATTGTCCCCCCCCCTTTCCCTTGGTTTTGTTAGCTGCCCTGAGTCCCTCGGGAATAGGGCGGCATACAAGTTGAATAAAACCTAAACCTAAAACCTAATTGGACTATGTACAGGGGTGCCAAGGGGAGGGGATTGAATTGTACTTGATATTATCCGCTTTCGCGCCTAATTAACCAGACTCAGCTTAGCTTTGCAACTGTTCATTTATAATTAGTAAAAGTACACTTGATTTCAATTCAAATGGAGTCCAGTGGTTTTCTTTCCTGATTACTGAATGAAGTAATGCTGACAGGTTCCAGCAAATCCAAAATGCTGATGTCTCAAAATGCACAACTTTGGGCCATATTCTGTGCCTAAAGGGAAAACATGAAACCTTACAATATATTCTCTATGGATGAGCTACTGAAGAAATACACATAAAGTTAATAAAGTGTAAATCAGCATATCATAAATTATTGCTTCTTTGGTTATCAATTGTTGAGATGAAACCCGAGGGAGACACTGCTTTTCTATTGCAAAAAAAGTTCACGATATCCAATTTAACTTATTATGGGATAGGTACTCTGGGCACACACATAGCAAGTTTTAATACATATTAGAATAAAGATGTCCTTTATTAGAGTAAAGGAAATGCATGTTCCTTTTGCCCAGTTTATCACTATATTTTTTAAAGATTATCCCAATTTGAAAGCAATAGCTTTTTTTCTTTCATACAGTTTTTTTAAGGTATTAGGTAAAACTTTATTATGGTAAGATGTGATGTGAAACACAATATTTCCTCCACTCTATCAGATTGTCAAATTTTACAGTCTCGTGTGGTTTTGTTTTAAAAACAATCTGTAGAAAGTAGCAAGTGATAGGATTTATTCCCAATGAAAAACTTCATCTACTGCCCTGCAGGTAAACTAGCTGCTAAATGCACAAGTGTATAGGTCAAGAGGTCAACTTCATTGCAGCAGCAAAATCCTTAAATGCTGTCTTCAGGACCTCAAATCTTTAATTTCAAATATCCAAATCTCACAATATTGCTGTACTTCATTAGATTGTGGCATTGTTATATAAAATTGGGAGGATTTCAAGTGAGAAAGCCAAATCTCGGAATTTCTCTCAAGAATTCAGTAGGTTTAATAAAGAAGAAGGATAGTGTATATCTCTACATAAATACAAATCCAGAAATAATTCAATTTTAATTGTTGAAGTATCCTTCTGGCACCTGCACACTTGTATGTGATCAAGCAATATGTGTCCTGTCTGTAACTATACTCTATTTTGGATTGTGTCACTATGTTCTAAAGAGCTGGCAAGTCTACACTCTTTCCATCAAGCATTGTCTATGGTTAAATTCCTTGTTTGTAATCAAGCACAGACATGGTAAAAATTTCCCACTATTCCATAGTATTTGTATACCTTAGTGCAGAATTTAAATTCTTATTGGCAAGTTTAAAAAATAGTATAATTAAAAATAGATTATTCTAAGTAAGCTCCTGTCAAATGCTCTAGAAGAGTTGAAAAATAAAGCTACACGTAAGCCAAATGTAGACAATGCATGTCTATCACGGTGTTTTTCCTGGCTGTGACTGCTTCTTATTTTCCCCTACAGTTACCATCTTTAAGGCTCTCAGCTGGATAGGTATGCATGGGTAGAGGTGGGAGGGGGAGGAGATTCATGGAGCAAGACTCAAAATGGCTGGGTATAGTCCACAGGCCATATGTTTCCTGCCCCTGGTAAACAAAAGGAAAGTTAAAGCAAGTTAAAGGCTAAATAATGTACATTTAAGTGTGCTTGGGAATGCCCCTTTGGCAATTCTAATTTGTGTTAGTGATTATGATAATAGAAAAAGGCCACTGCATTTATTGCAAATTAATTAATCTGGAATAAGTGTGTGATCTTATTACTACCCCATGGGATCTTCAGATTTGTAAAAAAAATGTTACAGATTATTCTGCAAGAAATGTTAATCATCTGATGCTTAGCATAATATTCTGTCAAATCCTACCACTACACCCCCAAATACACCTACACAAACACGCACACACGCAAACACACACAGAAATTGAATTACAATAAAAAAGACTAATTTACCCTTTAGCAAAAGTACTGTGGTGTTTCCTTTTTAATCAAAGTAGAGCAAGACAGGGAAAAATTAATGTCAACAACATAATTTACAAAAATAGCCCTCCTGCTCTGTTGCTCACAAATATTTTCAAAAAACAGTGCTCTGCATGCCAACGCTTTGGCTTAGTGTAGTTTACTTTTATGTCATTAACACTCTGTGCCGTAAGCATAACTCAGAACTAGGGATTCCAACTCAAAATGAACCTCAGTTAAGATTCCAGCTCTCAGTTGTGCTGGCACAAAGATTATTCTCTTCAGTGATAAAGAAGACAATATCCTAGGGAGACTGGAATTAGTCCTACTCTGTGCCATTCAAGCCAAAACACAAGACTTATCAAAAAGCAAGTAATTGCTAGCTAGCTAATGGCTAGGGAAGATACAATACATATTCGGGCTAAGTATATCTTGGCAAATAACTTGCATACATATGCACACACAAAAAAGGAAGAAAGAAAAAAGATGGTCATATATTTTTACAAAAGGGGAAGGGGGAAGAGAGAGACAGAGAGGGAGCAAGGGAGGGAGGGAGTGGGAGGGAGAATTACCTCTTCTGATTGTGACGGACTGATTCTGGGCATTGGTGATACTTCTGGTGTTTTCAAATGTGTACTATTGCTGTCTGGGATGAGTTCTCTATGGACTGACTGGATGTGGTTCTGAAGTTCACTTTCTGATTCAAATTTGACGTTGCAACTTGAACAGCGAGTCTTCAGTCCTCCCTTGCTTTTGTTCTCAATGGAACTCATGTTCTCATTCTGGCCCATGCCTTGCCTATTGCTGCTTGAAGGTATGTTCATACCTGGGCTAGCACTTTTGCTGAGATTAACACAAATGGCGCACAGCCCATATGGTAAGCCGTTAATGTCCAGTTTTACCAAGTCCTGTTTTGAGCGAAATTCTTTCAGACAAGAAGCACATTTGTAAAATTTCTGAAGATGCTGTATTCGTCCTGTAGTCTGCACTGGAGCACTGGTGCTTGTCTTTTGCATGTGGAACGTCCCGTGGATCTTCAGCTCCAAAGTAGAAGTCACTGTCTGCATGCAAACCACACATCGGAATCCTGTTAAGGAGTTTCGCAAGTCAGGATGCATCTGACAATGCTCCAAGAATTCTTCCTCACTCTGGAGTGGCATTTTGCAAATCCTGCAGTTTCCTGTATCAAGGCTCTTGCTGTGTGTGACCTTATGTTCAGTGAGAGTCAGAAGCGATGGGAATCTCTCACCACATATCGGGCACATATAGTGTTTCACTGGACCCAAATGTGTCTGCATATGTTCACGAAGCCCATTTTCAGAGAAAAATGTCCGTGAGCACACATTACACTTGTAGTTCCCTTTTATCAGCTCTGCCTTTTTCTTTATGATGGCACTTTCCCCAGGTCGAATATTGTGATCCCGAAGTTGGTGGTTTTGCAAGAGAGACTCCATTGTGTAGGCTGCTCCACAAATATCACATCCATACATAGGTTCAGATGTATCAACGTCTTCTTCACTTCCATCGTGGCTGTTGTGGGATTCCTGGCTGTTGGTCAGCAATGTCTGTAGCTCTACTTCTTCCTTCTGAACTGGTTCAGATGCTCCATTGGTTCCACAATTGGGAGTTTTTGTTTCAAAAACGCAATGCTTCTCCCTCAAGTGTTTTTCCAACAATATGATAGCATGAAATGCTTTGCTGCAGAACTTGCAGTTGTATTTTTTGCTGTGTGTTGTGATGTGGCATTGGAGTTCCACTTCTGTGCCAAAAGACTCACCACAAAAAATACACTTGTGTACTTTGCCTTGATTCTCCAAATGATTGTGCTTAACATGGAGCTGCAAGTCCGTTTCATTGCGGAAATCCCAGTTGCAAGACGTACACCTGTACACCTTCTTCTCATTGCTATGCTTCACAGCCAGATGAAGCTGAATGGAAACTTTTGAATCAAAGACCTCTTGGCACAATGTACAACGGAAAAACACAAAGGTGTGCATGTCAAGCAAGTGCTTCTGCAAATCATCCACTGAAGTAAACTGTTTATCACAACTTTCACAGATGTAGTATGTGGAGGTTATCATAAAATGGATGGTCACATGCTTCAACAGGGACTCCTGGTTTGGAAACTCCTTGTTGCACTGAGGGCAAGTCAATTTTGGCAGGACAGTGTCAAGATGTGTTTTTAAATGAGTCTGAAAACCATCCAGGGAGGTGTATTTAGCACCACACTGATTGCAGATGTACTCACCAGCAGTGCGTGGAGGAGCACTACCAACAGCCTGCATCATCTTTAATGATGTCTGTTCTATAGTAACTGGAGACAAAGGGCTCATGGCTCTAGATTTCTTCCCATTATGGATGTAATTTAGTGCTAATGGAATGTTCTTATGGTTTTCCTTTATATGCTTATTCAGTTTAAGAACACTATTAAATATTGGAGAATTTGTGCAGTAAGAGCAAGAATATACTTCAACGACTGGATCTTTAGGGGTACCTAATACAGGAGAACCAAAACGAGAACTGCTAAGATCACAATGGACTTGTCTAATATGCTCTTCCAAAGAAGAATCGGTAAGAAACCCCATATAACAATGAGGACAAAAGAACGCATTACTGTCTTTAGCAGCTGGATTTCCAAATCCATGAGTACATCGAATATGTTCCTGAAGAGAGTTGAGGTCATTGAAAACTTCTGAGCAGAAGTTACACTGGTAGATCATAGCAGGCAGGGCAGAAACTATCAGTGCAGGATCTGGCGCTTCATGTATTTGTTTCAGATGTTCATTTAGGTTGTAAAGTGAAGGTAACACTTCTAGACAATACTGACAAATATGGGCTTGTTCAGGTTTATCTAAATGCATAGTTTTCAAATGTATTTGCAGTACTGCAAGGCTTGAAAATAACTGCTTGTTGCAATAAATGCAACTATAAGCAACCTTGGGTTGTTTATTTGAAGGCCCAGTGATATCTGCCACCTGCTGGGCTGTCCGTTTTCTTCCACGTCCTTTTGTGATTGGGGGAACGGCTTCAACCATAGTTGAACTATCTACTGAGAGATTTGAATCTGGAGTAGTGCTAGAGACTGAGGTGTAACCAACTGTCACTAAAGAGGGGCTGTTACTATGGTTGCATGATTCTGGCTGCTGGTGACTATCCATGTGGCTATAGAGCTCTTCAACAGTATGGAAGTTCTCTGAGCAAATACTGCACATATGTTTCTTTTCCATTCCATTATGAGCCTGCTCCATGTGATTTACTAGTGAACTTTCCTCTACAAAGAGTTCATGGCAGTAAACACACTGAAGAGCAGCTCGGTCTTCATTTGGGGAACACTCTGGGTGGCATTCTGCTATGTGTTTCTGAAGATCTTCTGGAAAATCGAAACCTTCTTCACACTGACTGCATTTCTGAGTGTCCTTCATTTTCCATTCCTCCATCCGGGAGGCAGATTGAGAACTATCTTTGTTCCTTTCATGAACTTGCATGTGTCCATGAAGTGAACTAGAGGAGAGGAATCCACGCCGGCAAATGGCACACTTATATGGCTTGTTAGAGGTATGAGTCTTCAAATGAATTTTAAGGTGATCACTTCTTGAAAATGCTGCATCACATTCGCTACAGTGGTATTTCTTATCTCCTGTGTGAAGTTTAATATGGCGATCTCGGCTCCGCTTATGTTTGAAGAGGCGGCTGCAATAGGTGCACTTGAAAGGGAGCTTGTCGCTGTGACTTTGCTCGTGGTGCTTTAGATAACTGAGGCGGCTAAAAGACTTGTCACAAAACTGGCACGGGTAGGGCAATCCTGGGCCACCTTCTTCTTCACCAAAGTCACAACCATCTCCATGGCTTGGGGAAGTCTGATCCTTACTAGAGGGTGAAGAAGCTGGCCATGAGCAGGAAGGATCATCTTCAATGTCTACTCCATCTGAAAAAGGAAGAAAGAGGGGAGGGAAACATGTTTAAAGGCTTCTTGTTCAGATAGCATTTAACATTAGTACATGTGCATTTAATCAGAGATTTATTGATAAGATGTAATGCTACTTAACATGAATGTGTTTCTTTTTCACTCCCATAACCATTTGCATCTTATGCACTACTATTTTAAATCAGATTATAAAGCTAGGAATAATTATGAGTTCTCTTGATTTTTTTATTACTACTTAAGGTGCACCATATATAGTCAACTTTATTAAAATGCATATTTTAAAATATTTAAAGTATATTTTGTATCATAAAAAATAATTTGCAAAACATGGGAATAGCTGAACACTTTATTATATAAAAATAGATATATATTTAAAAATGATGTAAATTTAGGTGTCAAATTCTTAATCGTAAAAGCGTAATTGAATATACTAAGATCTTTTTAAAATATTTTTTTAATTTTAAATACAAATAATACAAACAGTACATATAATCTAAATACAAAAAGGGGGGAAATATGAATATTACAGAGCACACACCCCCAGAGACCACTTTTTCCCTTATATTTTTTCTTCAATATATTCCAATTATGCCCTTATCCCCTCCAAAACAACATATATTCTTGAGTAGGTTTATTCCCTTTGCCTTCCACCAACACTGTTTTTATAAAATCTCCCCATATTTCATTATAATTGTTTGCTTTAATCATTCCTTTTTAAATTTAATTTATGTTGTTAATTAATCATTTGTTGCCATATTCCAAATTTCATTATACCACTCATTTCTTTGAATATCCCAATTTTGTCCCCAATATTTTGCCATCACTAATCTAGCTACAATTATCAAATTTACAATCAATTCCTTTTTTGTTTCATTTATATTCTGCTTTTCCACCAGCAACAGTAATGCAAACCGTGGTGACATATCTAAATTTACATTCAAAAGTTCTCTAATTTCTCTAAATACCATGTCCCATATTTTTTGTGCACTATCACAATCCCACCATATATGTTTATATGTTCCAACCTCCGTCTTGCATCTCCAACAAATATTTGTATATTTACCATCTATTTGATTTAATTTACATAGTGTTAGATACCACCTCCATATCACTTTATATCCATTTTCCTTAACTCTAACTGACATATTCTTATATATCTTTTTTTGCAAATATTTTTCCAATCATTATCATTTATATCTCCTAAATCTGATTCCCAAATTAATTTTAAACCTTTTGCCTGCTGAATTTCCTAATTTTTAAAGAACTAGATAAGGATAGGTTTTGAATGCAACACGGTTTGGTACAGTAAACCATGGTACAGCAATTTTGATATATAGAAAGAAATATCAGCAATTATTGGTAAATATTTATTTAAAGTTGGAAAACAAATACTTCAACAAACATTTCTTTGAGCATCAAAAATCAAGAGTCTCCTTTGGCTATAACATAGAATTAGAGAAATGGCAAAATTTATGGTAAAGGAACTATAGATTAACAATGGCAATTATTATAAAGAGAATTTATATAAAATGTTTTATAGATGGAATTTACCACCTGCTAGATTAGTTAAAATGTTTTTTTAAAAAAATATCAAGTAAATGTTGGAAATGTAATCAAAAGACCGACATATTTTATCATATGTGGTGGACTTATGCTAAAACAAAAAAAAATGGGCAAAAATACACAGATGGCTAGAAAAGATAATAGGGAAACATGTACATTTTAAACCTGAACTGTTTTTATTAGGGATGATACCAGGAAAAAATGATAATAAAAGTATGTATTTGGTATTATATGTCCTAACAGCAGCAAGGATTATCTTTGCATAATATTGGAAAGATGAAGAAACACCGCAAGATGAAGAGATAATTAAGAAGATGCTAGACTGTGCAGAAATGGATAAACTTACATTGAAAATCAAACAGAAAGAAGACACAAAATATTATCAAACATGGAACTTATTTTACCAGTGCTTGGGAAAAAGGAGTGGAGAGTAAGAATGGAATCTGTATTGTTAAGCAAATTAAATACCCAGACAACACAATATATATGAAGCACTAAGAAATGTAATTAATAGAAAATTAATAAAATTTATTTTTTTAAAAAATCAAGAGTCTTCATACTTATCATTTTTCAAATGAAATGAATCCTTATCAAAATGTAGTTGTTTCTATATAAGACACAGCCCAATCAGATACAGATGCAAGTCTGTGATTTTTTATATATAAAAGGAGGAAAGGTTTAAAACTTCAAAACAGAATAGAACAGAATAACAGAGTTGGGAGGGATTTTGAAGGTCTTCTAGTCCAACCCCCTGCTTAGGCAGGGAACCCAACACCACTTCAGACAAATGGACCTCTTCTTAAAATAATCCAGTTTTGGAGCATTCACAATTTCTGAAGGCAAGTTGTTCCATTGATTAATTGTTCTAACTGTTAGGTAATTTCTCCTCAATTCTAAATTATCAAAAAGAAGCAATTATGCTTTCAGCATTTCTGGGATCTTAAAGAAAGCTGAATCATTTGAGAAGGAAATGTAGGAGATTACCAGGCTGAGCCTGAGGGAGGGGTCAAGTGCATCATCAGTTTGGAGTCCCTTCACGTCCACAAGTAATCTAAGTCCAGCCCTCCTTGAATTCCATTGACTCTTATCTACTGCCAATTTCCCCACTATAGTTAAAATCCTTGTTTAGAGATAACTTGGAATAAATTCGTATTCATTTTAGACCTAACCCTGGCTCCTGATTTGTTGTACCTGACAGGAAAGGAAGATGAAAGAAAAGAAAAATTATCTTGAGGTCCTAGCAATTTACAATACAGAGAGGTAGCCTGATGCCCTCCAGATGTTTTGAATTAGAACGCCCATAAAATCCATATACAATAGACTATGAGCAGATATTATGAGTAGTAACATCTGGAAGCACTGGGTCATCAACTCTTTCCCCTACTCCAAATTAGACTGGAATAGGATAACTATCTTGACTGCAATATTTTACAATAAAGCACTGTGAGAGATTTCAAGAGATACAGAAAAGAAAATAGTGAATTTTCTCTTTTTCTCATGCATACCTAAAAAAAATTGAGTTCCTTAATCCAGGCCGTCTAGGCCTTTCTTAAAAGGCACTTCTGAAACAGGCTACAGTGTTTGTATTCAAAGAATTTGGTAGTTACTAAGAAGCAACAGAATGAGTCTATCTAATAATAAATAGGTATTAGATTTATGGAGTCATCCCGGGTTAAGTGAAAAGAGTGAATTGCACAAAATACTTCCGTGTATTTTGTACTTTTAAAGTTCAAGAGGTTGCCCACCATTTCTTCCTTTCTGCAAAAAAACCCCACACTGGCTTAACTTCCTTAATAAAACAGAGCGAAAATTTAGATGACCATGGACAAAGCAACTTGGAAAAAAACCTTGGAAACAGGAACAAATGATAAATTTGTTCTGAAAGATTTGTAAGTAACAAAGAAAACACAAGCAAGGACACAAACTAGTTAGTAACTTCAACTATTTAGCCATTATGCTAAGTCATTTATGGAATTCATATTTAATCTACAGAATAAATGCCATAGTCATTGGCATTTCTAGTTGATGTGACCAGATAAGAAGTCTAGTGTTAAATTTTATTCCCCACCAATGCAGAATTTCTGAGATTTGTAGCCTTGTAGATTGTTTTGCTGAATGTTGCCAGCAGGAAAGTCCTGATAAGGTCCTTATCCTAGCAGAATATCATGCACTTGTACCAGAAAATTGCACACTAGTACCAATATAATCCTGTTTGTAGAACTACTCACAAACAGAACTGAAGTATTCCCTGGAGGAATAAGGCAGGAGGCTCCTGAGGTAAGTCAACAGCACTTTATTAGGGCTGTACAGTAGACAGGCTAGCGGTAGATCGGGACTCCGCCCTGCTTGACAGCTATTTATACGGAGCTGTCAAGCAGGGAGGCCAAAAGGCGCGAGTCTGACAGCACGGGCTTAGCCATGCTGCGCCTTAGCCAATCAGGCACGCTCTGGCTGTTGCTGGCTGTCAGTCATAGCCTTGAGGACTAAACACCTCTCCCCCCCCCCAGCAAGGGAACATGCACCTGACGTTGCCAGGCATACTCATGTAAGTAGACTGGACGGTGGTGGACACACCCAGAATGCCTCAGTTCGAAAGGCGGTACTGGAGAGGTAAGACGTCCCCGTAGCAGCTCCTCCCCGGAGGGAGTGGAGCTCCGGGTGACATCACGGAGGCCTAGTCCGGATGGCGGAATCCCAGGAACAGGTAGGCCAGGCGGTGGGGGCACGGCCTGAACAGATGGGGAATTACAAACTGGCCAGCAGGTGGCAAGGGGGTTGGAAAGGCCTGATATCGGAAGGCCTAACTGGGAGGAACTGGGAAATGCAGGAACAGTTTGAAGTTGTGCAACGGGTTACTGGGACACGGCAACTGGGCAGGGGAGACCTGACTCGGGGAAGGCCCCAAACGGAACGGCGGTTGCCAACTGCAATGGGCCTGGGGCTGGCTGCAAGGCGACGGCAGCCGGCCTCAGCATGTCAGATGGAGTTGAGGCTTCCAGATGGTGGCAGCACCTCAGTTGGTCCACATGGCGCTGCCACTCGCTGCCATCGGGTAGGTGGACCCTGTAGGAACAGGGGCCAGTTATTTCGGTGACAGTGGCAGGCACCCACTGAGGGTCCCCGGTATAGTTCCTGGCCTATACCAAGTCACCCACCCGGAAGGAACGGAAAGGGGCCCCCAGGTTGCCAGGCTGTTTCCCTGAATAGAGCGGGTGCAATCTATCCAGGGTAGTCCGCAGGTGCCGGCCCACAGTAGCTCCGTGGGGCTTTTCCGTGTGAGGGGGCAAGGAGAGGAGTGCTCGGCCCTAAGGTAAGCAGTCACCCTTGCTGGCCCAAAGCCTCCTTGGCCGATCGGACCGCCCTCTCCTCCCGGCCATTGCTGGCCAGATGGTAAGGGGCTACTGGAGCGTGGCAGATCTCCTGGGCGGCCAGGAAGGCCTGGAACATCATGGATGAAAATTGCGGGCCGTTGTCGGACACCACGACGTCCAACAGGCCGTGGGTGGTGAAAAGTCGCCGCAAGGCCCGCACCGTACTCTCGGCAGTGGTGGAGGACATAAGGACCAACTCCACCCAGAGTGAGTAGGCATCCACGACCACCAGGAATACCTGGCCCCGAAAGGGACCCACAAAATCGAGATGCAGACGGGACCAGGGCCCCCTAGGCAACTCCCACTCCCGAGAGGAGGAGGAGGGGAGAGCAGGGTGGGACATCTGGCATGGCACACACCTCCCCACCCAGCCCTCAATCTCGTCATCCAGGCAGGGCCACCATACATAACTCCAGACAAGCGCCTTCATACGCGTGACCCCGGGGTGGCCTGCATGGAGACGGGAGAGGACTTGGGGGCGGAGGGAGGGAGGAATGACCACTTGGTCGACCCACAGCAGGCAGCCGCAGTGCAGGGACAACTCCATCTAATGCATCTTAAAGGGGCGGAATTCCTGAGAGACCGCCCCCCATAGGCCCGCCCCTCAGGATCCATGCCATGACCTGGGTCAGCTTCAGAGTGGGCGGCCACGTCCGCAATGGAGAGAACCGAGAGACATGGGACCGGTTGTGGGTCAGTGGAGGGGAGGGGGCAGCGGCTAAGGGCATCAGTGTGCCCCAGCTGCTTGCCAGGACGGTATCTCAGCAAGTAGGAGTACACCGCGAGAAACTCCGTCCAGCGAGTCATCCTGGGAGACAGGATAGGAGGGGTCGGCCTATCACCGGCCAAAGGCCAAGGACAGTTTTGTGGCCAGTGTAGAGAGTAAAGTGCCGACCATACAAATAATCATGGAATTTTTTAATCCTGGACACAGCAGCCAGAGCCTCTTTGTCAATCTGGCTGTAGTTCCTCTCAGCCGAGGAGAGTGTCCGAGAATAAAAAGCCACAGGGGCCTCTGAGTCATTGGGAATGACGTGGCTCAGGACGGCCCCCAGACGAACGGGGGAGGTGTCACATGCTAACGTCAGTGGCATCTTGTCACTATACTGTACTAAGACTGCCTCTGACATCAGCATGGCTTTGACAACCGTGAATGCATGCGCTTCGCGGCTGCCCCAGCACCAGGCCATGGATCGGTCGAGCAACCGATGCCGCAGCTCAGCTAGTGACGCCTTGTGCGGCAAGAAAGGCACGTAGAAATTTAAAAGGCCAAGGAACACTTGCAGCTCCACCTTGGAGGTGGATGCAGGGGCGTTCCGAATGGCACTGCATTAGAGGGGGTGGGGTGGATTCCTGGGGTGGATTCCCTGGGCGTGAATCATGAAGCCCAGGAACTCCACCTTAGGCACAGAAAAGGAGAATTTGCTGCACTTTAATTTAAGACCCGCACCCCTGAAATGGTCAAGGACCTTCCGCAGTACTTGGATGAGCCCTGAGCGGCTGGTAGCAGCGATTAGGACGTCATCGAAGTACGGTACGACACCAGGGAGCCCATGGAGCAGCTGCTCCATGAGGCTCTGGAAGATCCCCAGGGCCACAGAAACGCCGAATTGGAGGCGGCGACAACAGAAAGCCCCACAGTGGGTGACGATGGTCTGGCCAGCCACCGCATCGTCATCCACTGGGAGCTGCTGGTGGGCCTGCGCCATGTCCAGTTTGGCAAAGATGCAGCCCCGTGCCAAGGAATGGAGCAGGTGCTGCACCACAGGGACTGGATAGGGGTTTGCCTGGAGGCCAAGGTTAATGCTGAACTTGTAGTCGGCGCAGATCCTGATGGACCCGTCGGCCTTGACAGGGACCACTATTGAGGTCTCCCATCGCGAGTGGTCGACGGGTTCCAGGACTCCCTGCGCCAACAGCTTGTCAAGTTCTGCATCAACCTTGGGCCTCAAGGCAAAAGGCACCCTGCGGGCCTTCAGCCTAATAGGGGCAACCTGGGGGTCTAGGTTGAGGGATATAGGGGTCGCCATGTACTTTCCCAGCTCACCATCAAAAACGTCAGCATAGTCAGCCAGGACGTTCTCGATGTCAGGGGGCATATCCACCGTGAGGTGCACTCCGGAGAGGGAGAGGCCCAATGGGGTGAACCAGTCCAGGCGCAACAGAGCCGGCAGCGGCTTCTGCACTACCAAGATAGGGAGGCAGCAACTCTTCCCCCCATACTCCACCCGCACCCCATAGCAACCCAGAGTTGGAATCTGAGTCCCCTGGTAGTCCTGTAACAGAGTGTCTGGTGGCAACAGCTGGGACTTCGGGATGCCGGGGCAGAGGCGGGTGAAGGTGGCCCAAGAGATGAGGGAGCAGGAGGACCCAGTGTCCACCTCCATCAGGCAAGGCGACCCCTCGATGAGGACGGACACAGAAATCTTCTTTGAGCCGGCTGTCGCCTGGCTGACTGACTCTGCAGGGGTGGCAGGAAGGTCTTTGGCGATGGTGAAGCAGTTGTCGCGGCAGCGCTGCTGACAGCAGGGCGGCTGGTTCCGCAGCAGGGCCTGTGGGGCATAGGATGGCTGGGATGACTCGGTCTGCGGAGGAGCCCCTTCTTGTTGCAGCAGCGGCACACAGATGCTTTGAAGGGGCAGGGCGCCCGGGCATGGTTACCTCTGCAACCAAGGCAAGTGGCGGCTGCCACAGCGGCTCAGGTCAGCGTTTATGGCTGCCGCCTAGGAATGGCTATCAGGCGGTCGACCTGGTCTTCGTCGTCCGGGTCAGGCAGTGGGACGAGGTCGTCTATCAGGCAGGCTCGTGGTGAAGGCGGCAGAGGCGGAGGCAGGAATCTGGCCATCTCAACGGTCGACTGCTCTGACACCTCCGCCGCTCTAGCCTCGTCAATGGCTTGAGGCAGGATGATGTCTGCCTTAGCGAGCAGCCACTGCTTGAGGCGAACGTCCCTCACTCTGCAGACGAATTGCTTGACGAAGTTGTCATCCAGGTCGGGAAACTCACACTGGATGGCGGCAACTCAGGGATTGAAGGAACTGATTGACCGATTCAGCTTCCTTCTGCACGCACTGGTGGAAGGCGTAGCGGTATGCTATTTTAGATGGTGTAGGGGCATAATGGTTTTTAAGCCTGGCCATTAGCTCGTTCCAGCTCAGCTCGTAGATGAGTCTCGGAGCAAAAGAACAGGCTGTCCCGAACATTTCGGGACCGCAGGCACTCAGAAAAAAACTGCACTTTCATGCTTGCGAGTATCCCTGCCTGTTGTTGGCTATTAGGAAGCACTCGAAGCGCTCCAGGAACACAGCCCACCACTCTCTGGAGGTTCCAAAAGGAGCGAACTGGGGAATAGCGGCCACAGTTTAAAGCAGTTAGGTCTCGTGGCAGTGCGGAGAGAAAAAAAATGAATTATCTGTCTCTGTCTAGGCTGTTGCTCAGGGCCTGTAGATCCCACCAGCTCGTTGCCAGTGGAGGAATAAGGCAGGAGGCTCCTGAGGTAAGTCAACAGCACTTTATTAGAACAGATCTGTACAGTAGACAGGCTAGCAGTAGATCGGGACTCTGCCCTGCTTGACAGCTATTTATACGGAGCTGTCAAGTAGGGAGGCCAATAGGCACGAGTCTGACAGCCCGGGCTTAGCCATGCTGCGCCTTAGCCAATCAGGCACGGCCTGGCTGTTGCTGGCTGTCAGTCGTAGCCTCAAGGACTAAACAAGAAGAATACTTAACACCATACTCTATGATGTCCTGAACCAATTTCTTAATAATGGTAAGAATGTTTCCAACTGTGGATTCAAAGACAAAGTTTAAGATTGATTTTACTACATTAAAATGAGTTAGAATGCAGTATGGCAGGCTAACTCTGTCCATAGTCTGGAGTTTGATCCTGATGGGCTCAAGATTGATTCAGCTTTCCATTTTTCCGAGGTCGGTAAAATGAGGACCCAGATTGTTGGAAGCAATATACTGGCATTGTAAACTACCCTGAAAGTACTGTAGTCAACTATAGGGCGTATATAAGTCTAAAGGCTATTGCTTTTAAAATGAATAGCACAGTATTAAATTGAATTCTGTTTTGAAGTATGAATTATAGTTACTTGCAGCTCAATATACCAGTAAAGTTTCCCCCCCTTGAAAACACTGGATTTTTTTTAAAAAAATGCAAGCTCTCAGAATCATTTTGGCTTATGCATTATCTTATATGACATGGGACTCAGGAGGTGGGCCTTTTCTGTCACTACACCTGTCTTCTGGAACAGATTTCCCCAGTGATATGTATGGTTCCTACCCTACCTTCATTTAAAAGATAATTAAGAACATGTTTTCCCCCCAAGTGTTGGATTATGGTGGCTGGTGAGGCTCTTGTAGGATTTTGTCCATTAAGCCAATTGTTTTTCTTTTCTGGTTATAAGGTTTTCTCTATTGATTTTATGGCACATCAATCAATCAACCGAGTCTCCTAATTATATGTAGTGTAAATATGCTTCTATATGAAAAAAACACCTCATAGCTGAAATAACCTCACATATTTTATTATACTTGATGGGTAATATTAACAATGTTTTCTTAATGGTGTCCACTAACTAAAAGGAAAAGAAGAAAACTGTCTAAATCCCAAGGAAACAATTCATAAACAAGTACTACAACAATACTAATTTCTGTATAAACCTACATTCTCTTAATACAAATTGCCATTTCAGCTTATAGAAGCATTCCAATGCTGCTTTCTTTAAAGTAATAACATTTTACTCAATTCTGAACCTTTTGTTTATCCACAGGAAACAGATGAGGATTTGTTCCTTTCCTGCACCTCAAAACCGACAACACCACCATCTCATTATCAATGCCAGACAGCAGCCAGCTAACTCTGAGAAAACAATCAACCCCATTCCTGGATCTTTGCCCACTGCAACAATACTTTTAACTCAAGTTAAGCTCTCAACAGTTTCTGTCCTCTTCTTTAGTACTCGGAAAAGGCTTTCCTTAACATATGTCTGATCCCTGATAGAATCTCTAAACTATTTCATAAACAATGTCTGGAAGTCTACAGAAAACAAATACCTGGAGGAAGATTCAATTTAAAATCCAATACGCGTGAATATAAAGGAGGCAGAGAAAAATACGTTTATTTCATTTGTGAAAGTGTTTCTGCTTTAGCTGCAATACGGGATAGGGAAATCAGGGTCAGGTACTAAGCAAAGTAAAGAAACATTTTGAGGGAATATGAAAATTTTAGAGGAAAATATAGTGAAAAAAATAAAGAATAATGGAACCGATGCCTCAGGATACACAGCCTGAGAGAAAAAAGAAACAAACCCACAGAGAACTCTGAAGGTTTTACAAATGCCTGGACAAGAATCACCATGGTCCAAGCTCTTTGGGACACCAGAACTCCATAGAAAACAGATCAATTTTCTTTGGTGCTACTTAAAATATAAACATAAAGTATGTTTTCTAGTTATAAGAAGATGAGGGTACATTAAACCTCAATTTAAAAAGAAAAAAATGAAATAACAATGTAAGTGTTGCTATGGAAAAATACATACCTCTGCCTCTCTCAGCTACATATACAGAGAAAGATTTTGTATATATACTACTAATCCAGTACTCCTCCAGTGCCTGATACTTTTCATTTAACATGCTGAATAAATGATTTCATTTTTTAATGTTCTTGTTTTTTGGATATTTATAGTTATTTGTTTTTTTTTAATGCAAAACATATTTGTGAATCATTTATATATGTATAAATATACATAAATAATATATGCAGCTTGGGAATTCTGGAATTTGTAGTCCCTTCCATATCATTTGTCAGGTCTTTCTCCTTTCAGAAAGGAGAAGGGCTAGTTTGAAATAGTTCTTGCCTGGCAATAGTACTTGCTCCAAGCATGACCTAGGTGAGCTAGTCAAAGTGCTAGTCAAAGAAGAATATGGAAACCTCCATGCAAATGGCAAAGGATGTCTCTGTATGTACATGAGCATGTATTACAAAATAAATAGGGCAATTGCAATCTTGTGTTCAGAACCCCTCCCTTTCACATGCATTGTCGATAAAAAGAGTACAAGTTTATTACTTTTCTTAGCATTATGGTGTCTTTTTAGTTTACATTTAAAACATCTTACTATTTCATATTATACATTTGATATTTCAAAACTATTACAGAAGTCGTCACTATTCTATAATTAACTATGGTAGCTAGCATAATATGAATCATAGGTCACCTATTAACCTATTATTGACCTATTAACAAACATTCCTATCAATTTTATTCTTATTTAATAATTCAAGTAGAAGCTAATAGATAGTCCTCAACTTAAAACCAGTTAATTAGTGGCCATTCAAAGTTATGATGGACCCACAAAAACTCCATTTCCAAAGTTGCACTTGTTGCAGCGTACTCATAGTTGTTCATCTTTATAACCAATTGTAGGGATGCCGTAGTGCCTTCTGCCCATCTCTTCCTCATCAGCCTCATGAAGTCCCCACAGGCCTTGCACTTGCTTCCCTCCCCACTTGGCCCCACACCCTGCTTCTTACCTTTTGAAGGTCTCCAGAGCTTGGACTATGGAAGGAGGATAGTCCATTCCATTTCTGTGCTGCATGGCATGATCCCAGAAGATGTTGCCATTTTCAGAGTGCCCATAATTAAATGCAGTTGCCCAGAAAAAGCTAGCCACTTCCAAGATCATGCAATGTAGCCCAGGAAAGAAGAGTCCTGCTCTACTTCCTTAATGTGAACTCCAGGAAGCTTTGGATTGCTGCTGTGGATCTATCCAGAACAGATAGGAACTCCTGGGTCATATGGAACAATACTAGCAGCAGTTGCCATTTTCAGAGTGCCTGCATTCAATGAGGATGCCCACAAAATGGCAGCTGCTCTGCTTCCCTAATGTGAGCTCTAGAAAGCTCTAGGAAGCAGAGCACGCTGATCTGTTCCTGGTTTGTGTGGCACAATTCTGAAGTGGCTGCCATTTTCAAACCACCCTCAATTCAATGCACCAAAATGGCAGGCACTTCTAGATTTGTACCAGGCAGCCCAGGAAGAGAATGGCTTTTCCTCCTTCCCTATCTTGAACTCCAGAGATCTTTGAAAGGTAAGTGTGCAATAGGTGAGGAGGAACGCATAGTGTTGAGTGGAGTAGGAAGAAGGCCTAATGTCTGTGGGGAAACCCAGGGGCAGGAAATGGAATGTGGGGTGCCTCAGGGGATGGGGAAGATCTTAGCAGACCCAGGTTTGTACAAGGCCTCCCAGACCCTCCCCTATGGCACCTGAGGCACTCTGTGGTTTGCTTAACAGCCATGAATTTATTTAAAAACCACAGAAGGAAAATCAGGGTTTAGGTGGGATCATGAAGCAATCACATGAATGTTTCATCTAATGGTCATCACAACTAACCACCATAATAAACAGGCATCATTACAGCCATCATTGAAGGACTATCTTCAATATATCTCTTAGAGATATACAAACTTTGGATGCACTAAAAGTCCAAATGTGGCATCATCATCAATAAATGGTACCCTTATCACCTCAAGTCTGGATTATTGTAACGCGCTCTACATGGGGCTACCCTTGAAAAGCGTTCGGAGACTGCAGTTAGTTCAGAATGTGGCTGCGCAGGCGATATTGGGTGTGCCGAGGTACACCCACATTACACCTGTCCTCTGTGAGCTACACTGGCTACCAATTGGTCTCCGGACTCAATTCAAGGTGTTGGTTATTACCTTTAAAGCCCTACATGGTTTAGGGCCAGGATACCTGCGAGACCGCCTCCTGCCACATACCTCCCAGCGGCCAGTAAGATCCCACAGATTGGGCCTTCTTCAGATGCCGTCAGCCAAACAGTGTCAGCTGGCGGGCCCTCAGAGGAGAGCCTTCTCTGTGGCGGCTCCGACTCTCTGGAACCAGCTCCCCCCGGAAATCCGAACCATACCCACTCTCATGGCCTTCAGGAAAGCTGTAAAAACCTGGCTGTTCCGGCAGGCCTGGGGCTGTTGACCTCACTGTTGAGGGCCAGCCCCAACTAGCATGAATGTATGAGGGTGTTTGTTGTTTTTAAATTGTTTTCTTTTATCGTTATGTGTTTTTTCTTATATTTTTTGTAAGCTGCCCGGAGTCCTTTGGGATTGGGCGGCATATAAATATATTAAATAAATAAATAAATAAATAAATAAATGAATAAATAAATAAATAAATAGTTGAGTGGAATTTATTGACAGACTTGTTTTTCAAATATGAAGTTGTTTTTGACATTAATGCAATTCTCACAGCTTAATTTGCCATTCTTCTAAAGAGGGAATAAAGTATGATAAAGGCATAAAGTGTCCATTATCATATACAAAGATAAATTTTGTACACTTTGTAGTGATAGGCTGGATAAGGATTTAATCACATTGAGTTCTTTAACTACAGACACTCCTAAATGTGGCTTTGTTCTCTGGAAAATTCAGTCCTTTCATGTTAGCCCTGCCCTTTTGGCATGGCTCTACTCACAAAAACATACACTTTCTCATATCTGTTATCTATAAAGCATTACAGCCAGAAGGAAAAGTTTCCAAGGAGCAGAACTCATGTTCTGTGATGAGCAAGTACAATCCACATGGGCTTCAAAATATAACTAATTCAATTTACTGAGATTATTTGGGATATCCTAGCTTTTTGTTACCAAAAACTGATTAAATTTAACAGACAGACATACTCATGTGTCTCCTTTAGGGACAAAAAATTGGAATCATGTAAATAGTTTGGCTTATTTCTGACATAAATATTTGGTTTTTCACTCCATTTGTCAGATTTTTGTCTGGTTTCCTTGATTCTACATTCAAACAATACTAGGTATATTTACCTAAGAGTAAGTGCTACTTATCAAACTAGACTTTTTTGGGGGGGGGGGGGGGGTTGGGGGGGGGAAACAGGCTTAGGCCTGCAATGCTAAGGTATTAATTTAGCAATTGTTGCTAAATTAGCAATGCATATTTTTAAATATTCATCTTTTCATCTATTTTTCCTTAGCATTTCATATTTAATAAACAATTCTTGCAGTTACTTCTACAATAACCTATTAGTTATGCCAAGACCGCAAAATATGGGTTTCAAACCTTTCCTAACCCTCTATTTTTGAAACAAATGTTGCAATAATACAACCTTTATTGACACTATATACTGGTATATGAATATTTGTCATTTCATATGGAATGGCATTTCATATGGAAAATACAACTGACACCGTATTTTCACTTTGTTCTTTTTTAGCAAGTGTTTGATCATTTTTATATGATATAATGGTTTTCCTCAGGCTTCTAAAGTTGAATTTAAGTTTGAAATAAATAATAAAAAGCAGTTTTGCTTGTATTCTGGCATCCCTTTTTTTCCTTGGAAGAGTAAGGATTTCTTTTGCTTCCTTCTAAGTTTTACATTAGGCAGAAAACAGGAGGAGGAAGAGGTGGAGGATAAGATTAATGAACTTCAAAAGCAGCTCTGACTTATTCTTATGAGTCAGGCCCAAAATGATTCAGTGGAATAATAACCCTTAGTGTCTTAAAACAATATTAAGACTACAGAAAGCTAATTATTGCAACTCTATTTTAAAAGTGAAATTCTACATTTTCTACACTGTAAAGGGATCACTTGCTGCATTGATACCTGGCAAGATTTCCCATTTGGCATGAGTGGAAATTAACAAGAATTTCCTGGGGAAAGCAGGAGGGGGTTAGGATGAGAAAACAACTCTGCTCACACAAATTGGGTGAAATCTGTAAGGAGAAATCCATGCAGAGGATTGACTTTGTTAAATGTGTGCCTGGGGTCAAGGGGACTCAAAGAAGGTTTAAGGTTTTAATGGATTTGTATGCCGCCCAATTCCGAAGGACTCCGGGTGGCTTACATAAAAACAATTTTAAAAATATTAAAAGAATTTAAAATACAAGACAAAGTGAATTTAAAAAGATGCAACATGCACTCAGTCTTAGTGGGGGTGAAGCTCAGTCAAAGATCAGCAGCCCCAGGCCTGCCGGAACAGCCAGGTCTTAATAGACTTTCGGAAGGCCGAGAGAGTGGGGAGGGTCTGAATCTCAGGGGTAGATCATTCCATAGGGCTGGGGCAGCTACAGAGAAGGCTCTCCCCCGAGGAGCTGCCACACGACATTGTGTAGTCGATGGCACCCGGAGAAGGCCCACTCTGTGAGATCTCATTGGGCGCTGGGAGGTATGTGGCAGGAGGCGGTCACAGAGATATCCAGGTCCTAGGCCATGTAGGCCTAGGTGATAAAGGTGATAACCAGCACCTTGAAGCGTGTTCGGAGACCAATAGGGAGCCAGTGCAGCTCATAGACGATAGGTGTAACATGGTAACACTCAGTATCGCTTGCGCGGCTGCAATCTGGACTAGTTGTAGCCTCCGAACATTTTTCAAGGGCAGCCCCAGGTAGAGCGTGTTACAGTAGTCAAGTCTTGAGGTGACGAGGGCGTGAGTGACCATTTGGAGTGCCTCCCGGTCCAGGTAGGGCTGCAACTGGTGCACCAGGCGAACCTGGGCAAAAGCTCCCCTGGTCACAGCTGACAAATGATGTTCTAGTGTCAGCTGTGGATCCAGGAAAACACCCAAGTTGCGGGCCCTCTCTGAGGGGTATAAGATTTCACCCCCCAGGTTTAAAGGTGGAATATCTGGACTATCTTTGGGGGGCAGCATCCAAAGCCACTCGGTCTTGTCAGGGTTGAGCGCAAGCTTGTTCATTCCCATCCGGACCCTGACAGCTTCCAGGCACTGGCACATTACTTCCACCGCTTCACTGAGTTGGCACGGGGCGGACAGATACAGCTGAGTAACGTTCACATACTGGTGGTATTTAATCCCGTACCGACGAATGATCTCACCCAGCGGCTTCATGGAGATGTTAAATAGGAGGGGGGACAGGACCGAGCCCTTTGGCACCCCGTATTTAAGGGGCCTAGGGGTCGACCTCTGTCCTCCGACCAACACTGACTGCAACCTGCCAGAGAGGTGTCCTCTATCCCTGGCTCGCCAGAGATCATCGGTCAGTGTGACCAAAGCGGTTTCGGTGCAGTAACCAGGCCTGAAACCAGACTGAAAGGGATCCAGATAATCCGCTTCATCCAAGGTCCGTCGGAGTTGGGAGGCCACCACCTTTTCAACAACCTTCCCTAAGAATGGGAGGTTGGAGACTGGACGGTAGTTTTTAAGGGCAGCTGAGTCCAGAGCAGGCTTCTTAAGGAGGAGTCTCACCACCACTTCCTTCAAAGGTTGCGGGAAAGACCCCTCCCAAAGAGAGGTGTTTACAATCCTCTGGATCCAGACTCGTGTCACCTCCCTGCTGGTCAAAACCAACCAGGAGGGACACGGGTCCAGTAGACAGGTGGCGGCACTCATCGCTCCCATGGCCTTGTCCACTTCCTCAGGAGTGGCAAGCTGGAACTCACTCCACAAAATTTGATCAAGGCCCTCCCTCGGCATCTCTGCTGGCACTGTCCAAGTGGAGTCCAGGTCCGTCCGAATCTGAGTGACTTTGTGCGACAGAAACTGAACAAATTCCTCAGTTCCTCCCTGTAAGGGTTCACTCGCATCCCTCCCTTTCAGGAGGGAGCGGGTTATCCTAAACAGGGTGGCCGGGTGAGATTCTGCGGACGCAATAAGGGCGGAAAAATGAGCACATTTTGCCGCCCCTATAGCCACTAAATAAGTCCTAATAAAGGTTCTTAGTAGTGTTTGGTCAGATTCGGAGTTACTAGCCCTCCAGCGTCGCTCTAGGCATCTCTTTTGGCGCTTCATCTTCCGGAGTTCCTCGGTAAACCAAGGTGCCCTCCTGGATCCACTGCTGCGGAGAGGCCGCAAAGGCGCAATCCTCCGCTTTATTCCAGGCAGCGACCAAGGATTCAGTCGGATTGTGGGCAAGGGAGTCAGGTATCTCCCCAAGCTCCGTCTGAAATCCCAATGGGTCCATCAGGCGCCTGGGGCAGAACCATTTAATCGGCTCCACCTCCCTGCAGTGGGGGAATAGCTTCCGAAAATCAAGCCTCAGCAGGAAGTGATCTGACCATGACAAGGGCGAGATCTCTATCCCCTTTAGTTCCAGATCATGTCTCCACTGCCCCGAGAGAAACACAAGGTCGAGCGTGTGTCCCGCCACATGAGTCGGACCCTGAATTACCTGGGTCAAGTCCATGGTTGTCATAGAAGCCATGAACTCCTGGGCCCCATCTGAGCGTTCGCCAAGAGATGGCAGGTTGAAATCCCCCAGTACTATAAATCTGGGGAACTCAACCGCCAGTCCGGCTACTGACTCTAGGAGCGCAGGCAGGGCTGTTGTGACGCAGCTGGGAGGTAGGTACGTCAGAAACAAGCCCACTTGACCCCCTAGGTCCAACTTCACAAGGAGGGACTCACACCCGACATTCTCTGGAGCAGGGATCCTACGAGGAGCTAATGACTCCCGGATAATGACTGTGACTCCTCCACCCCTTCTCTGGTGTCGTGGCTGGTGGAGCACCTGAAACCCTTCTGGGCACATTTCTGAGAGGGGGACTCCTCCCTCGTGGCCAAGCCAGGTTTCAGTAATATATGCCAGGTCTGCCCCCTTGTCTAATAGTAAGTCCCGGACGAGGGGAGCTTTATGGACCACAGACCTGGCATTTAGCAACAGCAGCCTGAGACCAGGGCCCTGGTTTCCCATGTCACCTGGTTCCCGAGTTGAGCTTTCAAGGCCGGAACAAGGGATCGCTGTGACATAGCGAACCCTCCTTCCCCGGTAATGGCTAGCCCTGTAGCTCCCGTCGTACCTGTCCCTCCCAGTCATGACCGTAATGCTCCGGCCCGGCCCCATCCCCGTAGACCCCCCTGTCTCCCAAGGCCCCTGTTCTTCTCGGCAGGCCATTCATACCAAACACTCTGGGATGAGAGGCGGACCCAGGTCCCCATCCACTTCTGCTTCTGTACTCAGTGGAGGGGGCTCCAGGCCGCGCTCTCAATCCCCTCATACGCACCAACCAGGCATTCTCCACATACATACCCCACTATAGTTAAAAGAATACAACAATACAGTAAAGATAAAATTATGCTAGTTTAAAAGAAAGTGGGATCATTCAATCACAAGCATACACACACACTCCACATACGGAAAAGAAGGGGTTGCGCAGATATTAAAATTGATATTGGTATTGTGCGAGTAAGTTCGTAATGTTCGTAGGGCGGAAACACAAAAGTCGAGTCAATGGCAGAGGGAGTAGTTCGTCTTCTCTCCCAAACAGCGTGGCAAGGGGGGGCAAAAGTCTGGATGGCTGAGATGGTGTCCCTGGGGCAGCGGTAGGCGGCAGTGGTCGTAACAAGAAAGCAAGGTCGTAAATCTGGGAGTCCAAGAGTCCAAAGTCCATAAGCAGAGAGAGCCAGGTGGTAAGGATGGTAAGGAGGGGAGGCCCCGCAGCCGCAAGGAAGGGCGAAGGAGAGGCCACACCACAGAGAAAGTCCGATTGAATGGCGGGGGGCGCCCGAAGGGCCACGACGATGACAAGCAAAGTCAGCTGCCCACTTCCGTCCAGCGCCGCGCAAATCAGACACCCCACTCCTTGGAAACGAACGACAAGCTGGTGCAACTCTGAAGGCTCCAAGGGCTCTCCCGATCGTAAGAAACAAAGACAAAGGCTGCCAGGTCCGCCGCAGGCCGATGTACAATGAGGGGGGGCGCCTGGGAGGGCCGTGGTGGCGGCAGTAAGGCCAGCCGCCCGATCTCATTCGGCGCCATCCGGACCACCCACCCCCTCGCTGGCATGATAGTATCAATGCGGTCCAAGGCTCTCCAAGGCTCTCCCGAGTCTCCCAAGTCCAGAAAGTAAAACCAAAAGACGCCGGCGTTGTTAGAAGCCGCCAGGAGCGGCGCCGTAAACGCGACGCCACCATCTTCGCCGCCAGATAGAGAAAAACAACCGAAGCGACCGCGCAGGCTGGGAGCCAGCCAAAAGTGGCGACCCCCCAGCTGACCGTCCGGTCGGGTCCCCTGGGTCATACCCTACCGTTTAGACGCCTTCCTGCGGGGCTCGGCGCTGAAACCGCGATGTTTCCAGCGTTTCTTTCCACCTACCCAGCCGGAGCAAGGAGGCTGCCGACCATTCACAAACTCGCACATGCGCAGGGAGTCATGCTTTACAGTCCTGCAATTACACACACATACAAAAATAATAAGGGGATATTTTTGATGCCCATTATTTAGCCAAATTACCAGTGAAACAGAAGTATGACTCTAGAAAGGGGGTGAAATTATCAATTATAAAACACATGAGAAATGTGCAGTGGCAGCCACATTTATTCTAAATACTGAGCAGAAATTACAGACTTTGGGAAGCTAGCTGATACTGCAACTATCTTTATCATCTATCTATCTATCTATCTATCTATCTATCTATCTATCTATCAATCATCTATCTATCTATCATCTATATCTATCTATCAATATGTTTATACAGAATTAAATTTTATATCCATTGTTGCTGCTGTTGGTTGTTGGGTTTTTTAAAAAAAAATAAGATTGTTGGTGGCTTTTCATCTTCAGTAGCCCTTCTTTTACTATAGCAAATTTGTAACCCCATAAAAACATATGGTTTTAGATTCTGTTTATATTGAATTGTTTATTAATACCACACTATCTGAATAATTTGTTGTTACTTGGTGGATTGTTTTGATCTTCATATTTTTTTATTCTTAAGAACCGAGCCTTTTATTTAAAAATGGAAGTAGCAAAACAAGTATATTAAAATGAAGCTGGGGTTCTGAGAGAAAATGAGTTTGTTGTAATCATTTTGCTACTTGATACTTTTCCATTAAAATCATTTCTCCACTTAAATCTGCATTTAAGAATTACCACATTCTTTCTACTATTGGGGTAAGGCGGTAAAGAATGAAGAAGTCACATCAGGGTGCAATTCCAAGAAGTCCCTCCACCCCAAAAGCAGGAAACAGAATGATGCACTATGGTATTAAATGTGGCTCTCCTTTCTCATAGAATTTTGCCCTCAATTCTAGTCATATGGGGGTGGGGGGGGGAGACAGAGGGGGGAGAGGCCTGGAATGCTCAGTACAGTAAAATAATTCACATTGTTTTCCTTCGAACCAAAACCGCATTAGAATATTTTAGTGGTAATGTCTGTCTGTTTGTCTGTCTATTTATCCAGCCTTCCCACAATCAAAATGGATCTTGGTGGTTTTGGTATCCATACATATGCTATCACATTAGAAAAGGTATAAAGGTGTAAAATACATTCTCCTATCAGAATACTTTGTAAGTGTGTGCAAGCATGCATGCATTTTTTTTTCTTTTAAATCTTACCAGTCACTAAGTGCTACTTAGTGTAAATGCTTTTTTTGTGTTCCGGCAAGGATTCTGTATTTCAGCATGATGCACTTCATATGTTCATGTTAATTTTTAATTTGGAAAACTAGGCACTTCATATCCACTGACTTTTAAAGCGAGACGGAGTTTGAGTAGTTGAAAAAAAAATCACTCGAATTCAGCTGCCTGACCTATGCAATCTATTCTAAAGATGCACATCTGAATGAACAGTTAGTTCAGGACAGGGGCTGGGGGTATGGGAAAGTTCTCTCCCCCCGCCCAGCCCCATCACAACCCTTTTACTTGCTAAGTTTCACTATTTCCATAAAGCACATTAAAACAAGTGTGTGAACACTTTAAGATGAAAGTACCAAACACTCTTGAGGTTTGCAGGGAAAAGTAGATCTGCTTTACCTTTTTCCAAACAGACAGGAATGCCCATGATTCAGCAGCCTGTGTAAATAAAAGAGGTCCTTATTTCCTAATTTTGCTGGCCAGCCACACTGCAGTACTCTCTGTGCCGCTGCCAAAGGGAATGCGAAGCTGGAACTGCACCCAGCTGCTGAAGGATGGCCTTTGTTAGCCAGCCAGGCCTTCCTGGCCATCTTCTGGCACCAGAACTATCATATCCTGCTAGAAAGACCTCTGTCTCAGGCTTGAGAGCACTCTCGTCTGCCTAATAGGACCAAACAACAGATTTCTGCCCAGTCTGTGTTGCAAGAGGACAGCTGGAAACTCAGTTAGTGGCAAAGTAACACCTGTTCAATCATATTTATGGGGAAAGTGCTTTGCTAACAGAAAAGTGAAGTAATACCAGGAGTTATTCCACAGGGGTAGAATGGAAAAGGCATCAAAGCACAAAGCACCTCTGTGATACTAGCAGCCAGCCACTCATGTGCCAACCCCAATAGTCATGAAGCCTTGAAAGTGATCTTATCCCCAGTGCTGCTCACTGAATTAACTGAACAGCTTCTCAACAAGGTGGCTTGCCACCAACAGAAAGCCTATGACATATACACAGTTGGGCTGGATTTATTTGCAGGGAGAAAAGGAGCACACCTTCTCCCACACGAACACAAGTATTTCATTTGGCAAACACCACTCTAACACTTAACACTTAGACATCTAAGTCCAGAAACTTCAAAGCTTTTGAAAATCTTACTTCTAATTGTTCAAAGCAAAACTTAATCTCCGAACAATAAAGATTACTGGGACAGGTTTAAGTCTTTTTTCCATTCTCATTTTAGTTTTATCTTTAGTGCTTGCAAGTTTACAGTTATAGAGGTAACATTGCTTTTGCTTATTCTCGGGGATGGTCTCAGCTACAGCCAACTGCCATTTTCTTTGCTTCACAGAGTAGAAATCAAGTTCTCCCTTTAACGGCTCTTAGGCTGCTTCCTAAGAGAGCTATAATATTCTTCCTGATTCAGATAAGCATTCATTGCCAACCAACCAGCCAATCAGCAGAATAAAAGATGTTTTGGATCCATGGAGCACCTATTAAGAGCTGTGCACAGTGGTTAAAATGCAATACTGCAGGCTACTTCTGCTGACTGCTGGCTGCCAGAAGTTTGGCACTTCGAATCTTACCTGCTTAAGGTTCACTCATACTTCCATCCTTCCAAGGTCTGTAAAATGAGGACCCAGATTGTCGGGGGCAATATGCTGACTCTGTAAATGGCTTAGAGAGGGCTGTAAAGCACTATGAAGTGGTATATAAGTCTATGTGCTATTGCTAGTGCTCTAGGACTCCTCTGAACAATGCTTTCCAGTCTTCCACTACCAAAACTAAGGGGCACTGTTATTACAGTGACGTTGGTTGATCTCGAAAAGCAAACAGACCCAGACCTGTTAAATATCAGGATGAAAAATACCACAGAATCCTGGGTCTATAGAGCTGATTGGGAAATCAAGAAAGCACCCAGGAGAAAGCAATGATAATCTTATTTCATATTTATGGCAAGGAAATAATATATGTTTATGTAAACATCAATGGTCAAGTTCAACTCTAGGTAGACTTTATCTTGTGAAGAAGTGAGGCAATAAATGAAAAACCTCTTAGCCGAACCTATAGCTGAAGGTAAAGCAATAAGGTTAACATTCAGCTTCTTCAACCACCGCATCTCACTAAGTGATTATGGTCCAGTTATTTCACATTAAATTAGATGAAGAAATGCTTTAAAGAAATAAAAAAGTAAAAGAGGAAATGCCAAAGGTGATGAAACATTCCCCTCAATTGAAGAATGTCAGTACTGTCATTGAAAGAAGTTCAAAAGAACAGGGTAATCCTACGGCCATTAAATTATAAGTAATTTCCATTATATTTAACAAATTTTATTCTAACAAGGGTACCTATAATTTTAAAAACCCAGAAGATCATAACAAGAAACAATGGAAATAGAAAAGTTTATTGAACAAATCAACTAAAAGGCTTTTTAAACATGTACAATCTTTTTCTGAATATGATTTCCTAAATATGTGCAGTGCAACAAGGATGACAGTGGCAATACGCAAGTTAATTTACACGATCCTATTATCCTTTCTTGTTTGCAGAAGAATGTTTTATGATGAAGATCCTAGAATTACTATAACCTTCTCCATCCTGGTACTATGTCTGATCTTGCTTCCAACCATTCTGTTACTATCTCAAAAGAGCAGAAAACAGAAAGCTGAATAAAGCTGCTCTAATAACAAAGGAGTTTAATACCCCAACCTACAGAATCCGGTGCCTATAACTAAGTCTGGGTGGCTACAGCAGAACTAATGCACAACAGTCCCATATAACAGAGACATTCATGGTTGGTTACCGCACAAAATACATTTTTAACCTAATTATTCCTGTTGTTATTATAAATCCAGAAATTTTGAATGTCAGGGGCCAAAAACACTGTCCCAGGGCACAAGCATTGTAGGAATAATCTTGGAGACACAACAGATGTATTTTATTTTAACACACATTAGAAAGCTGGTGGCCACTTAATTACTTCCTATCTGGTTACCTGGGATGAAGTTCAACTAATTTCTACCTATTAATAAAGATAAAACATTTACTTTCTTTTTTTTCCAGGTTAAAATATCAGTACACCATTCAGGGATTCGACACTTAAGGATGCTAGTAGTTGAGCAACACCTTTCCTGACAATATATAAGTCAACCCACTCAAATTGCTGATGGGAAGGGACAGATCTCTCTACAATTCCCAGTGCTGCTTATTAAATTGTCCCACCAGGTAATCAGTGTAGTCGATTACAAGTATGTCTAAATGTGTAGGCCTGCTTGAAGAAATATCCCGATTCCCGCTTTGAACTGTAATGGCAAAAAAACATATTACTTTCTTAAATTAGGAGTCGACAAGCAGCCTACATCAGCCAGATTACTACATGATCAAACAGAAAATACAGCACATTGGAGAGCCAGACACTTCCCTACTGCAGGTCTGGCTGATATATTTTTGCTACCTGGGCTAGTTAAGGGTAACAGCGGACCTATCCTTGAGACCATAACTGTCCTTAGGCCCAGGGGGGCCAATATGATATATGTGCAAATACAACCTAGTATGGTTTCTTAACAGACACAGGATTTACAACAATGGTTACTTTTGAAGAAAATATTGTACAGAAAAAGAATTGACAAAGCAATAATTTTAGCCATGGGACAAAAACAGGCATACCTATATTTCATAATCCTACATTTATATACATATTTATGTCTATACAAACACAAAAATAGACACTACTATACATGCAGAAACATGCACATATACACTTTTGACACAATTGAAATGAAAAATTAAATGTTATTAAGTACACAGCAAATAAATCTCATCAACTTTGTTAATAAATAAGAGAAATGGTAGATTTCTACTGCTTTACTGCTTTTTTTTCAAAGAATACTGTTGCACATATGGTTTTCTATACCTCAAGTATGAAAATTTATTTCAGATTTCAGGGCATGGTATATTTTATGAAGATTTAAATATAACGAATTACTAGAAAACAATCTTGAAATATGATATTAACTACATTTCAACAATTGTACAAATAATTAAGAAAACAATGTATAATGAAGTCAAATATTGGGCATGAATATATAGTATATATTAGCCATGGGAATATTATGGTCTTATGAAGACAACAGACAATATATGTTGATAATAAAGGCATATAGCAGTTGTACAGTTTATGCTGTCAAATTATTAACTTTTAATGACCATTATAGAATTACATAATTAATTTTATCCAACAGCATCATTTGGGAAAGCTTAGCATCCATTGTCTATACAGTTCAAAGTGGCTCCAAAACGTGACAGAGCAAAATTTTATGCAGACACTGAAATATGTTATAGTCACAGGCTCCACTTTGAATAGAGGCAAACATCATTACAAAATTTGTCCCATTTGTTATCAAACACGCACATATAGCATAGATATATATTGTAGTGTGCATATATAACTACAACTTTAATAATACAATCATCATATTTTACATCACTACCCTATATTGAACTCACTAATTTGTCCCATAACTTATTCAACTGTTTTGACAACTAATCGTTTATAATGGGCCTTCAAAAGAAAACTGAATTTTAGCAATTATTTATAATATACATATATTTTAAAAAATCTATCAATATTGGAATACTACTTTGGGACTTCCAGTTAAATGCTGCTCATGGGAGAAACTTAAAAAGGATTCTGTATTAATAGTTTCTGCTTGGACACTATGAGAAGACAGGAATACATATCTCAGAATCATCAAATAAGCTATCTGAATCGCCTGCAGAAATGTAAATTTGTTTATACACACATGCATAAATATTTGAAATATTCTTCTTATATTATGGAAGCATGAACATTTTCCACCGTATTTTTTTTTTGCTGAGAAGGTCAACTACTGAATCAGGTACACTTTATGTAAACATACAATTTTCATTTTTTTTATTGTCGTTGCTTAAATAATACAGAGAGTTTCAATGTGGTTCATTTTATGCAGCTATATTTTAAAAATGTACTATATTTTCTCCCCTTAAAAATATTAAAACATCTAAGAGAAAGTACACAAGAAACCTATAGATACAATGATATAAAAAGAGGTTATAGTGAATATCCATTTTATTATTTATTTTCTTCTTTCAAAAATTTGTATAACGTCTTGTTCCAAGATTCTGAGTTTATACCAAACAACAAAAGTATAAAAGAAGAGTCAACACTAATAAGATAAAATTCATTAAAACAATCATTATAACAATATAAATGTCTGCAAGCTCTCCCATCTTTTTATTAGTAGAAGGAAACATCTATTTGAAACTAAAATTTAATAAAAGCAAAACAATGTAAGATAATCTACCATACAAATAGTTCCTAAAGTTATAAATGGAAATCATGCTTGGCTTATGACATGAATAGGTTTCCAGAAGAAAAAACTCTTTTAATTTATATGTGTAAGTGAAGAAACAAGATATAGATTATATAGATAAATATTTATCTATATACTACTAAAACTCTTGGGTCTGTAACTCCTAGGGCAACAATTTTTGAACAAAGGTAACTTATTAACTTAGAGAATATATCCAAAATCTAGGACCCATGACTCAGACAGAATTGGAATTTGCTAAATTTTATAAACCATTATATTGCATTAAAAATATCATTATGTCATTTGTGACATAATACAAAATGTCATAAAACATTTAGTGTGGTCAATTGCTGGTGTTTGACTGCGCTATACAGTTTAACATGGGCTACTTTCAGGGCAGATACTTCTCTGGCTATATCCCTGAATTTTTAAGAAATTTTCAGATACACTAGAAGCTCTGCCATTGTTTAAGCCATTGAGGAATTTGGTAAGGAAATATCTCTGAAATGATGATCCAACAAGCCACCAGTTATTTAGCATTAAAATATCAATTAAATTCAAGGCATTATCATCATTGTCATCCACTCGTCTGCCATTTACCCCTCATGCTAGGTGGACAGTGGCAATTGTGAAATGCTACTTAGCTGGACAAGTTGAAACAGGCAAGGAAGGGACTAAATCATTTTATTTTACTAACTATATTCCTACATCTAGCTGACATATAATGATTTGTTCACTTTTGATGTAGGTTGTTTTTTAAATTACCTAGTTTCTTGTCAAAACACAGTTCATCCTTCCCATAATCTATAAGGTTGCAAGAAAATCTGAGGCGAGTTGCAAATTTGAAACACCGTGGGCACCCAAAGTGGATTGCTGTCAATAATCATTCTTACTTACTCTGCTTGGTCAAGCTAACAGGAAAGTCAACATTTTCTACAACGTCTACATAAAATTAATTATTAATATGAAATAAGAGTAGCTATCTTAAAAATAAAGTCCAAATTTCATAAGTTATGTAAAACTACTGTTTTGAATTTGATTTCTCTCCAATGAATAATTTTGTTACATAAAGGGCTTGTTACATTATTTTATTTAATTTTCAGTTTAAAATGAAATTATTACAAGTGATATATTAATTTCTTACTCAGTCTTTCTATAGGAGAGTCACAGAATTCATTTATCATTTCAGACAGTCATAGCACCACAAAATTATTACTTAACACAGTTAATTGCATTGGTAACCTTTGTCTGAGCTCTTGTAGATGGTTCCTTTTTCCTAAGATCTTTTTCAGCATTTTAAATGCCAATGCCATCAATGCATCTTACACAGTGTGGATGAGTGGATGGGGGGAGACATGTAAATAAGGTTCATCTGAATGCCAGTATGTGAGTTACAGATAATCCTCGGCTTGCAATCATTTGCTTAATGACAATTCAAAAGGCATTCTCAGAAAAAGTTACCTATGACCAATCCTCAAAATTGCAACTGTCACACCAACCTCATGATCATGTGACTGTAATTTGGACATTTGGCAATCAGCTCAGACTTAGAAAAGTTGCAGCATCCTAGGGTGACAGGATTCCAATTTGTGACCTTTCCAACCAGACCTTTCCAACAAGTAATGTCAGTTGGGGAAGTCAGATTAATAACCGTTGTAAAAATAGTAGCACATTAGGTCAAGTAACACATTATGAATCACTTAATAACTGCATCACTTAGCCATTCAAATTTCCGCCCCAAATTGTGGTCACAAGTAGAAGACTACCTATGGCTGAGCAATTCTAGCATGGATATAAGCCAAGCAGATTGTGGATGGCAACAAGCTACAAAGCAAGGTCTCCCAATGAAAATAAATTAGGCAGAAGGGTGAATAGGGAGTGGGGGGGGGGGAGTCACATAAGTTCCCAAGTGATTTATAGGTAATGAAGAGAGCTACACATTAATTTACAATAAGTAAACAAGTTTTATTTTAAAACATGTCCCATGATGTCAGAACTGAAATAATTGTATATGAATCTGTGAAAACATAAAAACAGAGTTTGCAATAATAAAAGACATAATCCACCTTTTATGTGTTCCCAAGAAGAGGCAAGCAGATAATCTTTTATTATCTGTTTCAAAAAGAAAGACTATACTTTCCATAAATAAAGAATAAATACCACAATTCCCAAGATAAATGGAAATTATTGTTAAATAATATTGTTAAATTACTGTATTAACAATAAGAGCTCAAAGTGCATGTTAAAAAAATACCATTCATGTGTCAATAAAGAAAGCTCTCTTCTCTGAAAAGAAGGACAATAACAGTACCAATAATCTGATTCTCCTATCTTATGATCCAGCTAATTTCAGGTAAATGAAAGTGTCATTGTTTGTTACTAGCGCTAAGTACAAGTCAGTATAATAATAGACTGTGTTATAATTGTATCATTAACAGTATTATTTTTGCTACTTAGTTTCAATATTAACGGTATGCAAACTTTCTCAGTGTGGTTAAAATTTGGTAGATGCAGCTGATATTTTCCTATTCTTACATATGGATTCCATTTGGAAAAGATTGCTGGAATAAGGGTTGTTTTCACAGATGTGAAGATATCTTTAAATTGTTTAAGGCTGCATCTTAAATAACACATAGAAACTTCCATATTCGGAATGAAAGCAATGTGTGGAATTTAATAAACGAAGCCTTTGTCTCTCAAGGCTGAAAAAGGAAAAGCAGTAGCAAAGGGTTTTTTTATTATTTCATTTGTATCTTGTCTAAAATCTTCTGAGGCAAGGTATCTTATCTTTAGTTACTAGAGAGTATTCAGCACCAAAGTATATAACATGCATACATATAACATAGAAACTCTCTTCTTTTTTTTAAAGACTGCCTTATCTGCTCGGACTGGATTATTTCGCTAAGAACAACTCAGTACTGATTAATGTTGTATGGTCAGAATTAATGTTAGGGTAAGAGAAATCAGCAAATATGTTCCACTCTTAGAGTACTTTAATCTTTCTAACTTCTGAAATTATTTCATCCCTCTTGCTTTATTACATAGACAAATTAAAAAGAAAAGTATAAGAAGGCAGGGGATGATTCTATGCTGTGTTTGGAGATTCCAGGGTTCCTCCATCTTTATGATTTCACACAAAGGGGACTATTGCAACATTATTTTATCCACGCAAAAAAAAGTTCTCTTCATGCCAAAACTGTGTCATGGAAGCTATTTGTCTAGGGAACTCATCTATCAGAATTTTTAATGTTGGCGATAATTTCAACCTTCTAATGCAATTGGCTATTACATCCGTACCACTATAGGGTTCTGTAATTATACTGAAATAAAATGCAATCAACATCTTGGAGGGCAGCAACCCAGAGGGCTGGTCCATGTAATTTACACTTCTTGACATTGTCTGCTATGGGGCACATGTCAAAGAAAAAGACTCTCTTGAGCTGATCTTCACTCTGGATGATTACACATACACTCTATGTACTTTTCTTGACAAATACAATGATTTCTCATTGCAGAAAATCTCCTACTGAATGTTGACTTCTCATTCTATTCTGTATGGAATTTCCTGGCAGACACCCACCCAAGTATTAACTAAGTCTAATCTTGCTTAGCCCTTTCATGATTAGTTAAGGTTGACTAAGTACTGCCATCTGATCTGACATGAACATCATAGTAATACCAAAAATACCCGTCTTCCTAATGCACAAGGTGCATACATTTAATATTTGACCATCTGTCCACAAAACTCAAATAAAATAATCTAAATGTTTAACAGAACAGAAAAAATGGGGGTGGGAGTGGGGATAAATCTAATACACACTGTACATTTTTGATAACATGTCAAAAAAAGGACATGTGGATTATGTATGTACATGAGCTAACTTTCCTTAGACTACACGAGCTAACTTTCCATAGCAAAGAATATAAAACATAATCCTAACTCAACTATGTAGAGAATATTTTATCTCCAAAATGATCCTCAAATCTTTGAATTCATGTTTGAATCACTCTTCACCATCCCTTAACTAGCCTAAGCCAATATGTACCTGTTTGTCTTATTGATTAATGTATTCTTAAAATTTTCCTGGCTCAGGTAATTTTTTAAAAAGACTATGGCTATCATGGAATGTAGGAAAAATCAAATGAAAATACATTAAAACAACCTGTTGAAGCATGGAACACTCAAAATGGCTATTTAATGTTAAGAACATTTTGTACACCCTTAACCTTGAGTTTCTCTTGTATTAGAAGTAGCACCAGTACACAGCACAGAATTCCTGGTGGCTGCTAAAAATGACTGAATAGAGCATCTGTTCTGTACGTAGCCTACAACTTTTGGCAAAAATTGAAATAAAAATGCACTTTAAGTATAGTTCATTTCTTTTTTCTGATCTCTTTTAACACAAGTAAATATAGCTTCATGCAGGCATCCTACATATTTCCTTAGTTGCTTAAAAAGATGCTGGGGTAATTCTAAATTAGAAAACAGCAGGAGAAGAAATGGTTAAAAGCTGTATAATGCTCTACTTCTCATCTACTGGTCTTAGCTTCAATTTTGAAATGCTTTTAGAAGGAAAAAGAATTGTTGAACTACCCATAATGTGCACTTGCGAATCTCAATTAAATTTCTAAGAATCAGCATCCCTAGCAGCAGGATAGTATGTAAAATGTTAATCTAAAATAGCAATTTGGGGAGGAAAAAACAGCAACATCTCTAAACTTTCACTTTAATAGAATCACAAATCTTTAAATTGCATAGTATTTCTCCCACTATCGATAGTTAGCAAAACATTGTTTAGAACCATTAAACTACCACATTTTTGTTGAGGAAAGGTAAAGAATAATTGAGAAAAGTTATAATAATTTTATGAACTGGATAAATAAAGCTACTAAATATTTCTTTAAAAAATTGCTTACCTGTTTTACCATCACACCATGTATTTTTTTCAGTTTTTCCCTCATGCAAATTTAATAGCATGTTCCTATCAATGTCTATTTAAAAGTGCGTCCTATGAAATTTAGTGGAACTTTAAAAAAAAAATTTCTATAGTCTTTAAATGGAGGCAAACACCAGAAGCTCAAAAAAATCTATTTTTAATCTTCTAAATTACATGTTGTCTCTTGCCTTGAACTAAGATTTACAATAAAGTTGAGTGTGAAAGAAATTACATTGCATTACAAACAAACAAGTGTACAAATTAATTTTGCAGTAATTTCAAATTTTTCTATGTTTAACTGTGTACTGCATTAAACTACTTTTTCTGTACAAATTAATTTACTGCATCAGTGATCGATGTTTATGTTTAGGCAATTTTGTTTCTCAGTATGGTAAAATTAGACCTAATAGTTGCAACCTGTTATGTCCAATCTGTCACTGAAATTCAAATAGCTTTTTTATATTATTCAAGGAGCAATTTGGAGGAGTGAAAACCATCTAAAACTAGAAGACAAATAATTCCATTGTAAGAACTCAATAGTCTGTGTCAACAACCACATCTATGAATGAGGGAACATTTGCCTTGTGTGTCTTTTGCAATCTTTTCTTTCCTTTGATATCTTTGACAGCTTCAAGGCTGATGAGCCATAAATGTGGCCATGTACAATCAGGAGGGGGTGCTTTGTAAACTTGTGTTTACAAATCCCATTTCTGTTTTAGTGAAAATATATTGCTGAACCTGAAAAGAACTTAATGTTCTTAAGGAATCATTATGTATATGTATAAAGCTAGAGTTGCAAACTTCCTATGCAATGGAAAGGCTTGGATTTCAACTTAAAAATGCCAAACACATTTTTGAATAAATCAGTGACAGGATTTGTGAATTTCTGAACTGTTGTGGGGGAGGGGATTTGCACATTTTTGCTAATTAAATTTCAACTAATACAATTGCTTTTTATATTCTGTACATCATATTTTATATAGTGTATTTTTTAATGGCATGTAGCTCTTTTTCGGTTTATTTTTTGTTCTGGTGCACAGCCCAGAGTCACACTGTTTGAATTGAGCAGCCTTGGTATACTAGTAAAATCAATTAATTTACTTCTAGCTTCCCAAATTTCTCTTTCGCTGCAAAAGGAATTACTAGTTTTCTATCTCATTCTCAGGATGCTAGAGATCCTCTTCAAGTGGTATTTTTGGGATTATCTGCATTGTTAAGGGTCTCAATGTTGTTTTTCCCCTCTTCATCAGTCTGCAGACTTGTTCATTCCTTACCTGTTATGCTCTAAAGAAATCTTTCTCATTGGCATTAATTCTAGAGAAAACCCCCAGAGGTGCTTGTACAATGAAAGAGGACACTGTCACAAGTATCTTGGCCATATCATAACTAAAAGCAGTGCAAGAACTCCAGGCCCCATGCATGGAAATCTCACTGAAATGTTGTTCCTTGGGGGGGGGGGAACATTTTGAATTAAAAGTAGTGAAAATAGGTGTGTCTGTGTCTGTATTTCTCTCCATATTTTCTGTTCTTATATTTTATACTTCATATTTATGTATACATAAATGCTGTATACATTTTTTTTGTATGTATTGGATTGTAGTACTAATGATATATTACTGTGGAATGAAAGATTCCTATAAATTAAGAGTTGCATTTTTACATGTTATTAAAAATGTGACAATATGTAATTCAATATTGGTTAATGAAAAACACAACCATCTGTTGTTACACATCTTTTCACTTTGATAGTCATACTATGCCTCATATTAATTTTATTCAATTAGCACATGATAGCCGTACCAACCAGCAGTTTTGAATGGATATTTCTAATGTGCTGAGTTTTTCCAGTTCACATTTTTTTCATGTGGTACATACTGGAAAGGCTTGGAGGATTTTTCAAAGACAATGATCATTAAATGCAGTCACAATTACAGGTATTTGTCTTTCACAGTATTATTCTGAGATACTTAGTATTTTTTCCCTTTCATTACTATTCTTAAATTCCAACAAGACTTGTTCCATTTGAACAGTTATATTTTTATCTTTGATAAACACATGTATATAACACATTTATATTATTTATTTAGATAATCACTTCCAGTGAAACTACTGTTATGATTACATTTTAATAATTAAATTTAATAATTATTTAATAATTTAATAAAAGTTTAATCATTTTTTAAAATGCAGCTTGATGTAGATGGTTTCTAATTCATTCCATAATAGTATAATCTAATGAATGATATAAGCCTAAACATGCTTACTTCATATTTCTATCTAATTGCTAGCTTGTATATACAACTATATATATTGTACTTAAAAGTAAATGTTTCTGTTGGCATCCAATCCTGTCTTAGTACTATTTAGGATTAGACCTACTGGCTGTAGTTAATCTCTATTTTCAGAAGATTAGCTTCCTCTCTCGTAATCTATTACTATGTTTTGGAACATCAGTTCATTTATTTCAAAAGGTAATGACAGAAAAATATAGATTATGAATTAAAGAGCCAGCAAACATAAATTGTAAGTGCTATTCTTAGATTTATATAGGCATTCTACCAGAGGACAGTCCTACTAGTGTTAGTTGTTCGGTTGTTTCTATACCTGAAAAGTGATGTATAAAATGTTTAGCTGTCTTTTCAAAAGATTTGTGTAATATTAGTATTTCCTTTTTCCACTATTTATTAACTGTTGTATAAAATTATCTTACTCTGCATTCATTCTAAAATGTGTTTTGTTGACCCTAGACTTCATCATTCTTCCCAGTAACTTGCAAAAATTTGATCTGCAATTGAAACTAAGTAATAGTTTACCATTTCAGTAAGACAAAGGTTAGAGTATATATATTTATGTCATAGAATCAAGAACATACACATGAGTGTATTAAATTTTGTTTTTTGTTTTTAACTGCAACTGTAGATTTTAAAGAATGTGGTAAAACATGGTTTTAAACATGGCCAGTGCCTGGAAGCTGTCAGGGTCTGGATGGGGGTGAACAAACTCACACTCAATCCTGACAAGACCGAGTGGCTATGGATGTTGCCTCCCAAGGACAGTCCAATTAGTCCATCCTTATGCCTGGTGGGTGAAAATCTACTCCCCTCAGAGAGGGTCCGCAACTTGGGAGTCCTCCTGGATCCGCAGCTGATGTTAGAACATTACCTGTCGGCTGTGACCAGGGGGCCCTTCGCCCAGGTTCGCCTGGTGCACCAGTTGCGGCCCTATTTGGATCGGGAGGCACTTCATACGGTCACCCACGCCCTCGTCACTTCAAGGCTTGACTACTGTAATGCGCTTTACATGGGGCTGCCCCTGAAAAGTGTTCGGAGATTACAACTAGTCCAGAATGCAGCCGCGCGAGCGATATTGGGTGTACCAAGGTACACCCACATTACACCTATCTTCCACGAGCTACACTGGCTCCCTATTGGTCTCCGAGCACAATTCAAGGTGCTGGTCATTACCTTTAAAGCCCTACATGGCCTAGGACCCGGATATCTGCGAGACCGTCTTCTGCCACATACCTCCCAACGACCGATAAGATCGTACAGGGTGGGCCTTCTCCGGGTGCTGTCAGCCAGACAATGTCGGCTGGCAACCACCTGGGGGAGGGCCTTCTCTGTAGCCGCTCCAACCCTATGGAATGAACTGCCCCCAGAGATCCGGACCCTACCCACTCTCATGGCCTTCCGAAAGGCTATTAAGACCTGGCTATTCCGGCAGGCCCCAGGCTGTTGACCTCATGACTGAGGTCCAGCCCCGATTAGACTGGGTGTTATGTTGTGGCTTTTTTAATCTATGTTTCTTTGTTTTTAACTTTTTTATTTTTTAAATGTATTTGTTGTAAGCCGCCCGGAGTCCTTCGGGATTGGGCGGCCTATAAATTCATTAAATCTAATCTAATCTTTATCCTATAGTAAGATACAAACTTACTCAAAACATATACTGAAACTATTCACATAGTATGCCTTTCATTGCTGTTCACAATTCACTATCAATATTTGAAATTCTAATTGATACTGGAAATGCTACTTTTTTCAATTCAATCAGTTTTCCCGTACAGCCATAGCTACTTCAAATTTTAAAACTATATATTTGTGTTCTATTTAGTTCTATTTTGTTTTACAAATTTAGTATCAGTCCAGTGCTACTAAGGAAGTACTACCATTTTTGTATTGTTTGCACTATTTCCCATATCTTAAAATCCTACTCAAATCCATATAAGTTTACATGGGAATTCATTTATGATCATAGTAGCCTCTCATTGGATAAACAATGCAAAAAGAAAAAAGCGATGTGAGGAAACAAGTAATTCACTTGTTGAAAGAACACAAAACCCATCAGAAGGAAGGATACTGCAGTAAAGATTTATAGTTCCTTGTTACCTCAAAGGATGTAAGAAAGCTCATACAAATTCTGAAAAATTACTTTCAGTTGCCTACTTTAAACAAGTGTTTATCATAATACCTAAAACTTTAAAAGTGAGCACTTTTAATGCTCTTCTGCTACTGACATTTTTGAAAGAAACTGTACAGTTTAAAGCAGACATTTGTTAGGCTGGAAAGGAAAATCAGAAGTTGCAATTC